>NC_072739.1:79664884-79964884 GCF_026930045.1 Uloborus diversus | reverse complement strand
ACGAGCAGTTGGACGGATGGAAGCAGGTCAAAATTTCACCACTGTAGCTGCTGAAATGGGTGTGACAAAAAGTGTCATCTCGCGACTAAAGAAGGCCGCTGAAGGTGGAAATGCTTTGCAAAAGCATGCCGGGGGTCGTGGTAGAAACACCACACCTTCAGAGGATCACTATGTAGCCCTCATCGCAAAAAAGAACAGAAAATTCACTCCTGGAGGGATAGCTGCAAATTTTACAACCGCTAACGGTGTGCATGTTTCTGCGAGAACTATCTCATGGCGATTAAAAAATATTGGATTGCATGCACAGAAGCCCGTATGTTGCATCCCACTTCAACCACGCCATCGTTGAGAGAGATTACACTGCTGTAAGGAACATGTTGGTTGGGATCGTCAAAATTGGTCTAGAGTGATGTTCTCTGATGAATCTCGCGTCAGTGTGACAAGTGATTCTGGTCACCAACTACTGTGGAGAGTACTGAACGTGATCAGTACGGCCCAGGCATGATAGTGTAGGAAGGCATCATGCACAATTTTGCTCATGAACGATTGCGCTTCACATTTTTGAACAAGGAAGCGTTACGTCGCTAAGGTATTGCAGATAAGTTATACTGGATTATGTTCGTCTTTTTAAGGGTGTTGTAGGTCCAGACTTTCTCTTTATGGACGGCAATGCATTGCCACACAGGAGCATTAAAGTATGAGACACACTGTAAAGTGAAAACATTCTCCGTATGTAGTGGCCTGCATTCTCTAACAACTTAAATCCAATTGAACATGCAAGAGAGGGTCTTGGCAGGCGTGTTGCGCAAAGAACCGTCTCTCCCAGAACAGTACAAGAACACAAATCCGCTTTGAGAGAGGAGTAGGAAAATATCCGCCAAGAACTCCTCGATAGTTTAGTGGGGAGTATGGAAAACAGAAGCAAAATGTGCATTAGTGTTCATGGTAATCACATGTCATACTAAATTACTCATGTCTCCATCATTTTGACCTAGGTCAGTTTTTTGTTGTTGTTTGAAAATCATCTAAGTAGGATTTTTTTTTAATTTTAAGTTTTTACTTCATTGATGCAGTAATATCTGTACTATTTTGTACTTATAATAAAGGCATATCCTCCCTACTAACTATGTACTTAGTTTGGTTTCTATAATCATTGTCTATTCTTAACTATTCCATCAAACGTAATTGTTCTTTAGCAATTGTCAAGCAGTGTATTTTAGACATATGTTAACACCCCTCGAATTGTTTCAAACCATTTTTTAACGATATATTACCGTATCTTTTATAAAGAACTGGCATTTTATTGTATTTTAGAAAAAGAATTATTATTTAACAAATTATGGTTATGAAGCACAAAATCAGTGATCAATAGGAGAGAGAGACATGAAATAAAACAGTACGGTACCTACATTATGTACATTACAGTATTATAATAGCACTGAACAGGTTGATACAGTAAACTTATTTATAATTTTTTAAATGAAGATGATGATAGTTAATGCAGTGCGATCCAACTCTTATCAGTCTTCTGACAGCGTATGCAAGTCAAGAAACTGCTCAGAAGAAGAGAAGAAAAAAGAATAATGGATCATCTTTGAAATTTTTAGTAATATCCCGGGTTTTTTCGGTGGATCAGTCACCTTTATGAGAAAGGATGTTATCT
Organism: Uloborus diversus; assembly: GCF_026930045.1. Taxonomy (NCBI): domain Eukaryota; kingdom Metazoa; phylum Arthropoda; class Arachnida; order Araneae; family Uloboridae; genus Uloborus; species Uloborus diversus. The sequence goes on along the minus strand of NC_072739.1, from coordinate 79,963,221 downwards.
TTGGTTGCCTTAGTTTTTCCTTTTCTAAAACAAGTAAATTGTTGTAAGGAGCTTAAGCAGCTGATTAGCGAAGGTAATGGAACATATCATATTCTGATCTTACATCTCCGACAGTTTCAGCATTTCTCTTGCTTATATGCTCATTTTTTTAAGGACTTCAAAATTCATCAGTTCAGGCGGCTCCCTTTCGAGCTCTTCATCTTCGTTTTCTTTCTCATATACAGATTTAGAAAATTTTGCTAGGTCAGTATCTGACCGAGTTAGGCCATTGCAGTCAATGAGCTCGTTTATGTCCTCTTCCTTCATATCAGAGAAGACTTTTCCACCAAGGCGCTTCGCCAACTCCACTGCCTTTTGCATCACAGTGTATGTCTTCAGGAGCACAGCCTTCACAATCATGCACGATATCCGGTCAACGTTTATTCCAGCTTGTATTTATTGTCTGTGTTTTCATGGCTTCTAATGATACGTCTTTTTTTTTCCACCAGTGCAGAGGTAATTGTGTACTGCTTCCAGTACATTTTTAGGTTGAAATTTTCCACACTGTTCATTGCTTTCTTTCACAAGGCTTTGGAGACACTCCCTTGTATAAAGGACTTCACATGCCTAAAAATGGACTATTCTATCTTATCAACGTTCATATGTAAAATGAAGAAAAGGAAGATAAAGAATCGGAGCGGTTATGTGTACGAGTACACTAATTTAAAGCACAGCGTTGTTTATACCAGATCAGTGTGTGAATTTCCGTTTTCAGTGATGCTAAAGAGATGAAAGTCCATTCATGAAACCAATACTTAGTTTCAACAAAACCCATTCTAAGTCTCTGCGAAAAATCATATTGCAGGCGAGCAAGTTGCATCAGCAATAGAAAAAATCATTAGTCATGAAAAACTCGCCTTATAGCCATTTTGAGTAAGTCGGATCGCGTTGTAGCGGGATCCGACTGTAAGTGCCTTTGTTTTTCCTAATTTAATTAATCTATCTAACAGTTAAACAATTTAAAAAAATTTTTAAATGATGAACGAAGGATTTCTTGCCTGTTTCAAAACTTTCCAGTGATGGTAATGAGTTGTACCCATTTGTACCCGGGCTAAATTTTCTGTATATAGTAGCTGCAGCTTTCCCATTAGTAATAAGACGTATTATAGTCAGCACACTCGAGTACAACATAATTTTTTTTACCCAAAGCTTTGGGTGCTTCAGTAATTTTTCAAAGAAATTCCTACTCGAAAGAAAGTACTCTAAAGAAAAAAAAATGTTGTACTAAAGTGTGCTGACTATAATTCGCCTTATTAATAATGGGAAAAGTTCAGCTATTACATACAAAAAATTTGGCCCGGTAAAATAATTACCATCACTTGAAAGATTTTAAACGAGCAAAAACTCCTTCATTTATCTTTAAAAAAAATTTAATATTGTTTAATTATCAGAGTAATTAAATTATGAAAAAAAAAGCACTTACCAGTATAAATAATATCCATCTTGCACAATTAAAGCATGTGAATTTAGGTACACTTTAATTTTGTGTGATTAAATGATGAATTCTGAACTTGACTTGTGTCCACCTAGCTTGTATTAATTGAAACACTGTGTGGCAGTGAAATTAGTTTTATGCAGTTGATCTTTGCATACTTCCGCTGGGCTAAAAGGCAATAACTGCAAATTTTTTATTTATTTATTTTTTTCCTTTATATGTCATCCATTGTATGTTATCATACAAGCCTTGTTATTTGGTTTCTGCTGGAAAAAAAAAAGAGCGAAAAAAATGTCTAATTCCAACATTTTCAAATGGTTGATACTGAATTTCTTCAAATAACTCAAAAACTCATTCCTGCAGATACTGTCAGATTCCATCCCACGGCAGCATACTAATTTATGAGCATAAAAAATAAACACCATTTTGTCCAATTTTTGAGGTCAAAATTAAGACTTTAAAATACCTTTTTTTAATGCTTATATGCATTTTTTTGTAGAAAAATTAAGGAATTGAAGATGTTTTCAACGATACTTCACATTTCTAGAAATCTTGCAACTAGGACACGGATTTTAGTTGTTTTCTTTCCACTAACACTGCACTGGCAGTGAAATTAGTTTTATAAAGTTAATCAAATGAGAATTAAACCAATTTGTCAGCATAAAAAATATATATATGAAAGAAAAACACACACACATCTATTTTATCAATTTCTAGAAGCAAAAATTAAAGCCATTTTTTTAAAACTGTTTAAACCCCTTTTTCCTAGAAAAATAAAGGAAATTGAAGATGTTTTCATCATTAATGTTACTGCACATTTCTAAAATATTGCAAATAAGACACGGAGTTTAATTGCTTTCCTTGTGCTAACACTGCGCTGGCAGTGAAATTAGTTTTAAAGAGTTGATCTTTTGAGAATCATACTGCCACGGGCAGGTAAAAAGGGCAACATAACTTCAAATTTTTATTTTTATTTATTTTTTCCTTTTTGTCATCTATTGTTTGTTATCGTACAAGTCTTGTTGTTTGGTTTCTGCTGAAAAAAAGTGCTTTCAGCTTCTGCTTTTTTACGCTCACTCTTTTTTTTCCCCCTTCTTTTTTTTTTTGTAAAAAAAAAAGTAAGGAAATTTATGATGTTTACAACGGTTCTACACATTCCTAGAAATATTAGCTGACCCATGCGAAGCATTTAGGCTCTAAATTTTTAACCCTGAAAATTGTATAATTCAATCCAAGAAGAAAATTTCCGGTCTCAATAATGCACAAACAAGCAGAAACTTTAAAATGCATAATCTTTCATAGTTGTTGTGCTTGGTTGATGGGAATAAGAAGTTTCAGGTGCTACACAAAGTGTTTGATTTTAAAAAGTGAAGAGCATTCCCGCTGCATTAATTTTAAAGCTTTGGGTTTTATATAGGGTTGTGGAGACGAAGAGCCAGAGTCGTTGGAAAACATGTCGACTCTGCCTCCAAGTTTCTTTTCTTCTCTAATTTTCAGTGACTCTCCTCACATCAAAAAAAAAAACTGACTACAAATTATGAATTGACTACAATAAAAGATAATCTTTAAAATATTTATATTAAAGTTAATTTTAAAGCAGGCTATAAAATTTATATTCAAAATAGAGATAAGAACAAATATAGGTATAGTTTAAAAGCTATTCGTACAAAGCTGTATACCGCCACATTTTTTGTAATTCACACGCATATGTACCCATCCCCTTCGCAGCAAGAGCATGCTACTTTCATTGAAATTTTTTATAGAAAATATAACTTAAGATTTATTGGGGAAAATTTACGGAATTAAACAGAATATATTTAATAAACTCTTAAACTTGGGGTATCCCCTCCCCCTCCAGATAGGTGTCACCCGAGGGCTTTGCAAGAAAGCTCCTTTTTCTAAACTTACAGCATTCAAAAATTGAATTCACATGATTGATCAACATTAATTTATTAAACATAAAGAGGAGAGCAAATTAATCCTTCTCATTTTTTTTTAATGGTGTTTATTTTGAGTAATGTCACTTTTAAATCGCAACTATTGGAATATCAAAATGAATTTCTAATGTTGTATGCATCTTAGGTTAACAAAAAAACACAACGCGAAAATTTTATAAAAAAGGAACTAATATTTCAATCTGTATGGGTTTTTTTCTCTTCCCATATAAGGGGAGAAAATTGAAAAAAAGAAACGGAAAGTTGGAGTCGGAGGTTTCAAAATCCAGGAGTCGGAGTCGGCCATTTCCCCTTCGACTCCATAGCCCTGGTTTTATACACAAAATGCTTGCTTTAAAAATGCTTTAAAATCAAAAAACCCGCACATGAACATGATTCCTGAACCCCTCGTTTAAAAGTAGAGCGCTCCACTGACTCAGCCATCTGACACTCCATGTTTGCGCTGCAAGTAAACTTGGCAGTTTAAGCGAACAAATCCGTTTGGTTGTTTTAAATGCAACTTTTTTTGAAAATGGGGATAAAATGAACTGTACGTTTATCTTTCGTTGAAAGAGGGAGAAAAAATATTTAAGATGATACCTTACTTGAAAAGTTTGAGGAAGATTAAGGTAGTTTTGCCCCCCCCCCCCCAAAAAAAAAACACCTTTCAGAACCTTAGACCATTACGTTAGTGATCTAAGTTCAGAACCAGGAAGAGCAGTCTAGTGGTTTCTCTTGCATTGACAATGTGCTGGCAGTGAAATCAGTTTTACAGAATTTCTTACGTTTCATTAGGGTGGGCCAAAAATTTTTTTTATTTTGATGATTGATAGAAATAGGATGTCTACTTAAGTAAAGATATATCATTATTTTCTCATATTATGTAACCTATAGATTTTGCTTGTATTATATTATTGTTCCTTAATGAATGCTAGATTCCCTCATACGTAAGCAGAAGCGTACCTTCAAATTTTGAGCCCCTCTGCAAAATTTGATTTTGGACCCCCTACTAAAAATCATATAAATGTATATTTGTTGTACAATTTTTCGATTTTGTCAGCCCCACAATATTTTTTCTTCAAACACTCACCCACAATATATATAGAGAGGGGGGTGAGCTTTTAGTTTAGAAAGGGATCATTAGCTACAGAAATCCGGAGAATTCGTCACAATGAGGAGAAAAAGAATTAGCAACATGAATTTAATTGTAAAGATAATATTTTATTTGTACAAAAATAGAGGTTCGTGGTGAGTTTCTAAAATTCTCCTGAAATTCTAGTTTAAAAACAGAATTTCAGACTATATGTGGAAAAAGGAAGGTTCAATTCTACCGTCTTAAATTTTTCGAAATTTAAATTTTAAAAACGCAATTGCACAAGACTTTTTTTGTAACATAAGGGGCAAGTGACTCTCTTTCACAAATGTTTTTTCACTGGAAGTTTGAAAAACACAATTTTAGAAGACCTTTAATGATGTTAAAACAACAGAGTGCAGGTTCGGGAGTTATCCTAGGAAATTTTTCGTAATTGAACATCTAAAAATGCAATAGGCCACCTTTGATGATGTTAGGTGAAAGGATGAGGTTCAGAACTCTCCACCGGAGTTTTTCGAAGTTCCAAAATGTTTATTTTAAACGTTTGTCAGTGATGTTAGGAGGATTGGGTTTAAGGTTTGAGATGGCCTTACCCATAAATTTTTTGTAAGTTTATACACATGATGATTGTGTCACCTTTGGGGGGAAGGAGTCAGGGACTCTTCGGGAAATCTCTCAATATTAAAGTTTTAAAACGTAATTTTAGACTATCTTATGTTAATTAAAGGAGGAGAGGCGGCCGGGGGCCCTTTCCCGGAAATTTTCTGAAATGGAACTCTTAAAAACGCAATTGTAGGCCACCTTTCATGACGTTACAATGAGGGATTGACTTGTGGACTATGCCACAGAATTTTCGGAAATTGAAATCCCAAAAACACAATTTTAAGCGAATTTAGGTAAGGGGAAGCTGTTCAAAGATAAGACTTCCGGAACATAATTTCATATTGAATTTCCCAAAACGCAATTTTCTTTGGTAATTTTAAAAGGAACAAGGGTTCCGAGGAGAATGGATGGGGTTCCAGGGTTCTTTCGGCATTTTTTCAAAATCAAAAGTTTTAATACTACAAATATGGGAAAGGATAAGATTCAGAACTTTGCCAAGGAATTTTTAGAAATCGAAGTTCCAAAATAACAACATTAAGCGATTTTTTGACATATTAGGGAGAAGAAGGTTTTCGGACATTCTCCCAGAATATTTCCGAAATTGAGGTTTAAAAACAAAATAGGCTGTCTTTGGTGAAGTAATAGGAAAGTATTTAGTTTTAGGATCCCTTCTTTCCCACCTTCTTAGCTAAGACCGTATCTTTATTCGTTTTGGAAAAAAATGTAAGAAAACTTAGTAGGTAAAAAATTAGCAATTGCACCCCAAAAAAAGTTTAAAGTAGCCTTTGCATTTCTTTTCTTTAAATTGGGAGGTCTGAAGTTGAGGGCTATTCACCCACCTAATGTCAGGGCCTAATTACTAAACAGGTCTAGCCCTAGAAACACTGCTATTTGGGGGTCACCAAATAGTGAAAACTGTTTTAGTATATGGCAAAAACTGTAATTTTTGGCTACAAGAGGGCTCCGAAAAAGTGTTTGGCCTAGGACCCTGATATCTTAATCGAGGACCCCTAGGCCAACAGGTTCTGGGACCCTAGAGGGGGCCCAGAATAAATATAAGCATTACGGAAAAATTTAATACAACTGAATGAAAACAAAGCTAAAACATTTTGGGCTTCTTTCTTTGCGGCAGATCAAGAAAATGCCAGAAAGAATTCAAATTTTTGATGTGCACTTTGCACCACCAATGGCACCTACGCTGCACTACCCATCATGGAAACAAAAAAAGTTGTTTTATTGGCCCACCCTAATGCTCAGTAGAGTGGTACGAAAAAATTGTGATTGATAAATACTTAAAAAACAAAAGAAAAAAAACTGCCATTGGATAAAACCTTCAGATTGCTCAATGAGCCTGAAAATTCAAAAAAATAAATGAATGAATAAATGAGGAATCTCAACAAGAATTATTGAAAGTAGATTGTATTTTCCAATAGCGCAACAAGCATAAAATTTCAAGAAAATAAAAGAATTTTGTTTCTTTCATTTTTTTTTTAATTGCGATTCAATGTTGATTTTTATTACTGTAGGCAAAAAAAGTTCCAATGGATGCAACTATTTTAAGAAAAGTAATTGATTTCTCTGCTCAAAAATCCCTTTCGATTACGTTAAAAAAATATTTTAAAAAATGAAAATTTCCAATTTTTTGTCATTTTAAAAGACATTTTTAGCAATTATTAAAGTCCCAAAATCATGTAAGTATGACTATAATTTTGGAAAGACTTGTTTAAAGAGCAATTGATGATTTACAACTTGTTTAAACTGCGTTTTAATTGTAAAAACAATGTTGCACAAATTAAGTTGTTACTTTTGAATTTCACAAAAAGTATTCGATGAAAGCTCTTGTTAGTAAAAAAACGAATGTTTTTGATGATTGAAAGATACCCTCTCATAGGTTCAAACTAATTAAACCCTGCCATTTTATTTATTTTTTGTTCAGTAGTCTTCTAAACATTTTTGTCGCATAACACCGAAACACAAAAAGGAAACAAAACCCATTTCAGCTAGATACACCAAAAAACGCAGAAATAGTTATTATTTTTAAATGTTTAATACTTGTTGTGCAATCTAAAGATTTTACCCAAATTATTATTTTTCTTTGGGCAATTTAGTAATCACCAGTAAGAAATTTTAACTCTATAGCAACTCGAAAATTAAAACTGGTTTGTTCACACGCTAAAACTGAGTTATACATTATATTTTTTTAGCAGCAAGTTGGTCTCTGTAACTATTGTTACACTAACGTCATTGTAAATCCTTAAAAGTCAGCAATGTGTTGCAAAATTTACGGAAAAAAAAATTACTTTATTTTTTAATTTTTTTGTACTGCATTTTTGATCAATACTAATGGATAAGGGAAATCTAAAGGTAATCCAAAAACAAAGAAACAAATGACTTTACTAATATAGGAGTATCCTCGTTAAAACATTTTGAAAAAAATAACCACAGAAGCTTTCTTTTTTTTTTTTTACTATACTTGTTCAAACGTTCTTTTAAATTCGAGCAAAACTGAAGTATTGGAAAAAGATTAATAGTAAATATATTTTTTTCAAAGATAGATAGGTAACAAGTAAGTATATTTTAAAACGTAAAAACTTTAAAATAAAATACAAAAAATGTTTTTGAAAGCAAAGCTTGATTCACACTAAAACGTACGATATAAAATAAGTACATGATTTATTTATTGCAAAACTCAAAAATTGGAGTTGATTTCAATATCTTCATTTTTATGTAAATTCTAAAGCAGCCAACAAAATTAAAATTAACAGTTTCAGTGAACAGACCTTCCCCCAGGCTTTGGCTACAGGAGGCTGCGCCCAACTGGCGCTTTTACCAGTAAAACAGCTAATTAACTGCTTTTTTGTTTATGAACTGGCTCCCTTTTTGATTAATTCTTGCTAGAATAAGGTAGGACGCTAGTGTCCCCTCCCTTTGTGTTCACTTCTTTAAGATGTCTTCTAAGTGAAAAAAGTGAGCATCAGCCCCACCCCCCTTCTCCGAACTTGGATGCTATTGAGTCGACTGTGAGAAATCATGCCTTCCATTATCAGTTACCACAAAGAATAAAAAGTGGCCTGGGCATTGTAGAGACTAAATAATGTTCTTCCAAGGTCCTTTCACAAGGAACAGGGAACAATAATGAACAAACATCTGGTTTCGATCTGATAAGCCACTGCTTATTTTCGTCACACCTAGTACAAACAGGGGGGGGGGGGGCGGACAATTTATCGCTTTGGGACCATTAGCCTGAAGATAAATACGAGGGGGAGGGTCAATCAGAAAACCGCTTTTTTTGACTGGAAAGGTGATACTTCAGTATTTTAATTCATTCACAACACAAGATTCACTTATAAGATGTTTAAGTGCCTAAGTTTCTCAAAACAAAGCAGAATTAGTTTTATTTACCTAAACTAATAAAAATAAAGCGATTTTTTTTTTTTTTTTTTTTTTTAAGGTTTTCTTGAGTAAAGCAAAATTTTATCTTCAGAATATCATTTTCTCCAAACTGCTTTAGATGCTAAAATGTCTTAAAAACTGACAATTTCATCTTAATTATAGGTTTTAAGGATTTTTAATTCTCTATTGTTGCTCTCATGCAACAAATGCAAAAGTATTTATTGTTTTAAATTTTTCGTGCGTTTGGTCATTTACAAGATGGAAGTAGACAAGACTATTTATAGCCGAAGTTTCCAAAAACAGACTTGGATTTTTATTTCAATGAAAACTACTAAAAATAACATAAAATGTGAAAAAAAGTTTTTTTAATTAATTATTTTTTTGAAAAGTGTTACATTTTATCTGCACAATTATTGTATTTTATCCTCACTGCTACATGGAGGCTTTGCTGTAAACTAAAACTATTTCATCTAAAATGCAGTTTCCTGCCAACTTCTCTTTTATTTATTTATAAATAAATGTTCTTGAAAAAAAAATTTAAAAACCCATTTTAACTTACATTTTCCATATGAGGCAGTGAGAAGCAAAGGGATGTAAGTGGACATTTTAAAGTTTTGAGTAAAATGCAGTTAAAGATAACATCTTAGGTAGGCTTTCATTGATTTCCATTTGATTTCCATGCTGTATAGCAGCACCTACTAGGGATACTAGTACAATTTCTTGTCCCAAGATGGGGGAGAGGTTCTCCTGCTATTTGTACTGGCTATCTCCAAATTTTTAATTTCGCCACTTGCATCCTTTTGCTTCTCACTGCCTCATATGTTTATTAACAGGTATTGAAAAATTCTATTTATTTATTTTTTTCATGAAAATAGTAAAAACTAGCCCACCCCCCACCCTCTAATTTGTACTTTAAAGCTCAGTCAGTGGTGGCCTCTAAGTTATTTGGGTCTAGAGGCCACTGTCCACTTAGAAAACTTGTGAGTCTTGGCCTTTACTCAATGTTGCTTTGAGGCAACAACATGCCTTTTATTTTAGAAGAAAAATCCTTAACTCGAAAAAGTGCCTTAACCAAGCTAATAGAAATAATCTTTAAAATTGAAAAATATTTTTTATATTTTATTATTTTACAAGGACATTGAAATACTATTTAAGTATGTATAGACTAACTTTGTCGTATGAAAATGAAGAAAATTTGAGAAGCTTCCAACATTTGCTGACGTTTCTGAAAATATTGCACCTAGAACAAGAGTCTAAATAGTTAGACACTGCCTTTGGAGACAAATTTGTTTTACAGAACTTATCTTATAAGAGGTCATTCTAATTTTTCAGCGTGAAAAATAATGTCCTATCCATATTATATTGGTCAAAGTTAAAAATTAAAGACTTTAAAATACTTTATGTTAACACAAAAATAAATTTTATGATGTTTTTTAATATTTTACACATTTTTTGTAACATTGCAAACAATTACAAAACAAGGCACGGAGTCTAGTTGTTTTCCTTGCATTGACACTGTGCTGGCAGTGAAACTAGTTTTACAGAGTTTACCTCTACGACAGATTATACTAACTCAGTGTATAAAAAAGACTTATTTACTTTCACTCAGTTCTTAAATTTAAAATTTCAATATTTTTAAATATTTTTTCTATGTTTGTACTTATTTTTCGTGCACAAAAGAAAGAAATGTGAGACTTTTCCGCAATTGCACACATATCTGGAAATTTAGCAGCGAGAAAAGGCAGTCTAGTTAGTTTTACAGAGTTTATCTCATTGGACATCATATCAAGTTGGCAGCAAACAAAATAAGAGCATCTATCTTTATTCACTTCTTGATGTAAAGATTTTTTTAAAAAATGCTTGTACTCTTTTTACAGAGAAAAAACTTAGGAGGTTTAAAACTTTTTCAACATTTCTAAACAATTCTGGAAACATTGCAACAAGGACACGTAACCAAGAACATACTGACACTGCACTGGTAGTGAAATTAGTTTTATAGATTTCGTCTGTTTAGAGAAAATGCTAATTTATTAGCATAAAAAAATAGATTCACTCACTTTCATTCAGGTCTTTATGTAAAAAATGAGTAGATCTAAATCTTTTTACACTCCTATGCAATTTTTCGTTTGAAATGACACATTTTTAGCATTTGTACACATTTATAGAAATATTGCAGGAGAACAGGGGGTCTCTTGAATTTCCCTGTGCTGACACTGTGCTGGCAGTGAAATCAGTTTTACAGAGTACATCTATTGAGATTCATACTAATATGTCAGCATAAAAAACAAACACAGCCATTTTGTCCATTCAGTCTCTATCTCATTTTTTAGTTCAAAAATTAATGAATTTTGGGACACTTTAAATGCTTTTACACAATTCTGGAAATATGGAGATGGCAGAGCCTTAATGGGTCATTCTGTGTCAAATCAACACACTGATTTTACCTCATCTTCTCAGATTTTGATGAAATTTGGTCCAGAGATAATATTTATATAGACATAGAAAAATGTAATTTTTTTTTTTTTTTTGAAACATACAAAATGGTTTTGAAGATACAGCGCTGTAGAAGTACCAAAAATAGGTTAAAACACATGAATGACCTAATTTTCAAAATGACCTAAAATCCTTTCTAAATAAGATAGAGAGCCGATACAAGAGTCATCTGACAGCCTTTTTAATGACCTTTCCTATGATATGCAACATGATTAGGTCTGAAAAAAAAAATATTTTTGTTAAATTTAAATTTTAAATTTCTCAAAATACGCTTCCTTAGTTTTCTTAAAAATTTTTTTGAAAAATGTTTATATGTTACTTAAATGGCAGGGGAAGTTTCAAGTTGGCATCACAATGGGGGTTCATGTTCAAATATTTCATTGAATATAGCATTGTGGGCTATAAAACATCATCACATAATACAGCATGTTTTAAGTAGAGAAAGACATTTATCCAAGGCATGAAATTAATTCTTGAGTTGGATTATGTCAAGTAACTAAATTGCAAGAGTATTTCCTTGTTTGGAGTTTTCTGTGTGTTTGTGAAAGAGGGGATGGGGGGATTTTATTTAATATTATTTTTCTGAAATTTAGTGTTTTTTAATTTGCTGTACAGTTTTGATAAATTTGGTTGAAAGTATGTTTTTAAGCTACTGGTATTAGATAATCAAATTTTCGATAAACATCTTCATATTTTTGTGGGTCATGCATTACAAACCACATATAAGTGCCACTCTGACCTGCTAGTATTCAAGGTGTAGGCTTAAGTCCAGCAAATTTCATGAAATGTACCTTTAAATAGGAATAAACTCATCTAGGTCATTTTGAAAATTGGGTCATTTAAACGTTTTTACCTATTTTTGGCACTTTTACAAGGCTGTATCTTCTGTAGTGATTATGTGACAAACATTAGGCTCTGAGGGACAGAAATGACACAAAAGAGTGAGATCACTGTGATAAAAGAGAAGATTTTTTGTCTCAATAAATTAAAAGTTATACAATATTAACGTTCTCACTTACTCTATTTTGAAGATCTTCAACTATCCTGGCTTGATTATCTTGACTGCTTTGATAAGTAGCAATTTTCCGTTTATATCTAAATAGTTGCTCATCAATCTCAGTTTTCTGTTCATGCTGCACATGTGATTGCTCATCAGAAGCACATTCATCATCCGAATTATTTTCTCCTGACCTAATAATTTCTTCAACCTGAAATTAAAAGAATGCAAAATATAACATATACAATTGTATGTATGTATAATTTCTGCTGCATGTAAATTTTTCCTGGCTCCTAAGATTTTAGCATTTTGTTTGGCCTTTCTATGAGAGAACCTAATGAGACTTGCATTAGTCAAAGTTGTAAAAAATATTGAACATAGTATGATGTGTTTAAGTTAAGTAAAAGAGTTGAAATTTCCCTTACCTTATGGCTTAAATCTTGATACTTTGAGCTAATATCAATACATTCTTCTCTGCTACTGATAAGAAGTTCTTCAACATGAGAAAGTTCCTCTTTTAGAAAACTATCACACTCCTGAAAATTTAATATAAAAATTCATCAGGATAAAAGAGTACAGTAATTTAATATGAATGTGAATAAGTTGATGATAGACCCCATACACCCTAATATACAGTTGAACCTGTCTATCTCGAATGTCGAGGGTTCAAAAAAAAAGTTCCAGAAAGGCAGGTTTCGAGATATGGAAGTTTTGATTTTTGCATTTAAATCTAGTGACAATGAGTTGAACTGAATAAAAATACAATGTACAAAAAATAAAATTATTAATTAAACAATTCATAAGGACTTCATGCAATACGATAATATATTACCTCAATTAAAAAAATATGTCAACAAAACTTGACGACTGACAGTTTTTGTTTCATATCTCTCGAATCTTGCAATCGCTGTAAATTCTGCTTTTGATTCTTCCTTCTACTACCTCCCCCCCCTATGCTTTTACTTTCCCTTTTTTGCCTTGCAGGAGAAATACTAGCACCACGTGTCAGTTTGTCAACTTGAAATGACACGTTTCATCCCTCCCTCCCTTCGTAGTAGTAATGTGGGCCAGTCAGTGTTTGCACCCTGCATTTGCTGCCCCCCCCCCCAACTGAGACCAGGTATTGTTCTCTGATAACTCTTACTTTAGATCTAATCCTGCCTACTTTTGTTCTTTAAATAGTGAAAGGAAGACAAGGTTGAACTTCAATTTCCATAGCAGCGAGTTTTAAACTTCGAGAAATGGAGGTTTTACGTATGAAGTATTCTAGAAAAGAGTGGGAAAAAGCATGAGAAAACCTCAATCAGAATTGTGATTACTGGGAAATTTAAAAAATTCGAGATATTCAGTTTTTTGAGATACACAGGTTCAACTGTATTCGCGATATTTTTTGCTGTGGTTGTATGTTGTTTTAATGTATATCATGTTCTTCAGTATGTACAGTCGAATCTCGTTATCACGACACCGTTGGGACTGTCAACAAAGTGTCGTCATAGCCAGAGCGACGTCATGATCGGAATTGTTTTAAAAATTCATAATTAAACATTAGTTAGCCATAAAATTAAGATTTAATGAAGAAATTAATACTATTTGGTTTTTAATTAGATTTAACTTATGTAATTTTGAACTATTGGTGAATATAACAAAAATTATTTAAAAAAAAAAAAACCTTCACTTATTATTATATTTTTTTTTCCAATTCAATAATACTTTGCAATAAAGTGTTTGATAAATTTTTGAATAACATAACAAGAAACCAATTAAAACTCTTCACCTTTGTCCGAAATTTGATTAGATTTTGACAGCTAAGCCCCACTTCTCGAAGGTGAAAAAACCCTTTCTAATCCTTTTATCCACTTAAAGAGTTGTGTGTCCCTTTACAATCTAATGAGGAGCCCCTTATCTCTTTTTCTCTCCTGGGGGAAGATTGTTGTGACCACCTACAGCTTAACGTAGATATGGTCTTTCTCTTTTCTTGCTGTTTTCCTCGTCCAGTATTGCAATCCACCTGCTTTAAATTCCTTTCTATTGCCCCTGTTGTCAAAGTCTGAAACCTGTACTGTTCAAAACTTATCTACTCGCCCTCCACCATTCTCGAGGCGTCATGCCTGGTCAAGTCTCTTGTCAGAGTACGAAATTCCTTCAACAAACATTTCCAGATGTCTTCATTATTTTACTGAACTTTTTTCAAATGCTAAGAAATATTTGATCCAGTCTGCGCAGCTCAAAGCGTCACCGTAACTGGAGTTGCACGAAAAACAGTCTTAAAATCCGGAGCCACTTAACATTAAAATAGTATGGCATAAGTTCGGAACTTTGAAAATGTGACGTGACATTCGGAGTGTCATGAAATCCGGGTGTCGCAATAACGAGATTTGAACGAATTTTTATCTGAATTTTTTCTGTTGGCGCTGAAAAAGCTTCGCTAAAACTGATGTATGACGCAATACATTGTTTTATTGGCGACACTTTTTGGCGCCAACAAGAAAAATCACCAAGGGGTGGGGGGGGGAGGATATCCAATAGTAGGTCCAATAATGTTATATCAAATCATCAGGATTATCAAATTTAACATAATTTTATATGCTCTATACTATGCAAATGAAAAAGAAGAAAATCTCTAAAGCCAACACTTCATAATAATTTTTTGTTTTTTAGAAACTTTTTTCTTATTTTTTGTAATTCACAAGAAACCAATTTCAAATGGAATTGAGTTCAAAATCTGATTATGCACTCGAGATATATATTATAAGGATGAAAAAACTTCACCTACTTACTTTATCGTAAATAAAAATCACTTACGATAGAGAAATTTCTCATATTAAAAACAGCAAAAATAAATTGATTTTTAAAATTTAATCTCCAATAATTACTTCCCCCACCCCCTTTCTCCCATACATTGTAAAGAGGATTTTACTGCTAAACATTTCAGACTTAAATTTTTTAAGTGCTCCAAAACTAATTCCAAACAGAGTTAAATTCAAAATCCTATTGTACGCTTGAGATAGTGTCACTTCAGAGCAGCAGTAGAATATCTTAGTGTTATTCCTGGGATTAGATGTCTTACTGTTGCTCTCCCCAGTCCACGTTACATACAATTTAAAAAAGTGAGAAAATCTTCAGGAGTTGTCAAAAATTCTTTTTTTAAAAAACATGATTGAAAATAGGCTCTTGTTAAGATCGAGATAAGCGGTTGCCATTTACCACGTGGAGAGTCAAGGTTGTACGTAGCCAGCGGGAGGAAGGAATCAGAGGGTCAAACTCCCCCCCCCCCCCCAAAAAAAAAAAGTTGGGGAAAACAATTGCCAAAAAATTCGTATTCCAACTTAACTCTGAAAAATTCAAGTTATCCCCCCCCCCCCAATATTACCAAAAATCCTCTAAACTTTCGTTTTTAGGGCTTCAATCCCGAAAAAATTTGGAGGGAGCTCTCTCAAAAATTGGCCCCAAACCTCTCTTCCCACTTACTTTACTGAAAATCTTATAAAACTTGTGTTTTTAAAGCTAATATCAAGAATTTTTCAGGGGGTGTCCCCCCCCCTTTCCTTCTTGCAACAACATCATTAACGATTGTCTCAAATTCAGTTTTAAGGGCTTGAATTTTGAAAAGTTTCCGAAAGAGAGCTTGAAAACTTCTCCCCCATACATCATTGAAAGTCAACCAAAATTACGTTTTTGGAGCTTCAATTGGGAAAAATAGCTGATACACTTAACATTACCAAAGATGGTCTGCAATTGTGTTTTAAAGATTTCAATTCAGATTAAAGACAATCTTCTCTTCGTCTCTCTTCTCCCTAACATTTCTTAAGATTGTCTAAAACTGCCTGTTTTGCAACTATATTTCGAAAAATTTCCAAACCTCCCTCTTCATAGCATAACAGCTAATAATCAACAACTGGATTTAATGCTCCTCTCTCTTTACATTACCAAAAATTATCTAAAATGCATTTCTAAAACTACAAATTAAGAAAATATCTGGGATTGAGCCTTTGAATCTCTCCTTATCATACCCAAAAATCTTCTGAAACTGCATTTTTAGAGTTACCATTTTTAAAAAAAATTAAGTTGGTGAGCACACAGATTGTCCTTCTATTAACATAATTAGAGGATATGACAACTGCAGTTTTACAATTGCAATTTTGAAAAATCAGCAGGGGAGCACCCTTAAACCTCTTCTTCTCCTACATTACCAAAGATTGTCAATAATGCATTTTTAAAACCCCAAATCATTAATCTTTCTGGGGGTGAAGCATATTTAAGACACATGTGATGGGGGAAAAAAATAAAGCCTTTGATTTCATACACCTCCTTACTTTTTTGACCTCGGAACGGCCATGTGGAATAAAAAAACTGCTGATCCAAAAAAAGGTTTTGACCCCTTTGACAAGACCAAAAAGAGTCCAAAATTGCGTTTTCGGACCCTTAAATTTGGAAACCTTTCAGGTCGCGAGTCCTCAATCCTTTCCATCTTCCTTAATACCACTAAAGATAACTTAAAATTGCCTTTTCAGAATTTTGATTTCGAAAATTTATGGGAGGATAGCTACTGATTATGTGCTCCTTATGCTGCCATATCAAATCAAAAATAATTTTCTAGGATTTCGATTGCAAACAATTTTCTGCAGGGTACCTCTTTTCCTTGTCTAACGTTGCCGAAAAGAACTTTAGAATGTTTTTTAAGAAGGGAAAGTTCCTAAAATTAAAATTTCCTTCCCCTAACCCCCTCTCCCCCAAAGAAAAATTTTAATGCTGTTTTTAAAGTTGTATTGTCAAAAATTTGAGAACCCCCCGAACCTTCTCTTCTTCCCCAGCATCATCAAGCATAGGCCTTATTACTTCAAAAAATTTCCGAGTTAGAGCTACTCAACATATATCCCAAGATTGCGTTTTTAAAACTTCAATAACAGAATTTTCCCGGGACAGTCCCAAATGCATTTTTAAGGCTTCAAAAGTTTCCAGGGGAACTTGCACTAAAACCCTTTCTGTAGTCTTACTATCAAATATACAGCCTGAAATTGTTTTGAAAAAAACTGTTTTTTGAAATTGCGGCTAAAATGAGATATCAAATCCAGTGTCAGTTTGGCATGTATTTCAAAATATTAAAAATACTCCTAGTTCTGCTCCTCCCTTACAAACAATCATTTGGGCACTCCTGATCCTATGAGCTCATGTCTAACTTGAAGGCCAATTAAAGGTCTTCATGGCATTGGTAACTTTGGCAGTAGTGACATTTACAACACCATGCATCATTTTTTGAACCAACAAGACTTGTACATGATTGAATGTTGAATGAATACAGTAGCCCCTCGTTATATCGCTCATTCGGATATGTCACTCTTTTCTTCTATCTCCCGAAATATTAAAGCCTAAAATAAGAAAAAAACTTTTCTTTACGTTTGACACTATTTCTGAAAACACATTGTATTGCACAGAGAAGGTCTCTTTCTTCTCCATTTTGCCAATGAACAAAAGGAAGCAATTCTTCTGAATTTGCTGGAAAAGCAGCAGCAATTCCTGGCATCCAAATGTACATACCCGCACAGTATATTTCAGTTTAAGATGGTCTGTAAACTAGTTGACATCTTCTTTTGTATTGATACATTGCCTTTACAAGGAGTGAGAAGCATCAAGCAAGTGTCATAGTAGCCCATGTAGAAGAGAACATAGCCCTTCTTTTGGTACAGAAAAGATTTGTACTTGGTTGCATAAACCAGGATTTGCATCAAAGAAGGGAATAATGATCTGGACGGGCAAAATAGTTTCCTGGAAACAATCTGGTTTCTTTTACTTTTCACATCCTTTCTACAGCAAGTAAAACGGATTAGAAAACCTACTCGGAATAGGAGGGTATTGGAAAGCTCATTCTTATCTCGCAGTAGCTCAGAAAGATCGCCTTCCTTCGCCATTTGATGATTTTAACTTTCTGACGGTGAAAATTTACTTAAATTTCAATCTTGTTTAAATTTCAATAGGTGTGACAGTACCCACATCGAAATCATTAGAAACTAATGTCAAAAAGAACGAATGCCAATTTACTTGCGTATTAGATATAACTATTTTTAATGCCCTCCGTTATATCGCACTTTCGGGTATATCGCTCTTTTTCTTTGTCCCCCGAAAAGTGTGATATAACGAGGGGTTACTGTATTATAACAATAAATCTGAGAAAACATTTGCTTTTATTTTTATAAAGTAACTAACTTCTGGTAATTCTGTAAAATTACTCTTTAAAAAAAATATTAAAAGTATCAATAGTATTGCCCGCTGCCCCCTCCCCTCCCGTCTTCTTCCTATTTTTTTCCTTTTCCTGTTTTGTCCCCCCCCCCCACCCATTGCCATATGACTACTAATGCGGAATATGCTTCTAAAATAACAGCAAACAGGTGACTTTTTGTCGAAAATTTATGATCCCCCCCCCCAAAAAAAAAAAATCCTAGTTACGGCCTTGTGGAGAGTTAAAAAAATAAAAAACTAGCTACTACAGCAGTTTAATTAGCCAGAAAGTTATTATTATTTCCTATCGGACTTGTGTATTAACTTTAATGCTGTTAATTAGTTATATGTTTAACCTTTATTCAAACTAATAATTTTTTTGTTTCATCATTAATAATTTAAAAGCTAATTTGTTCTTTAGTTATTTTTTTCTTATTTGGCCTTTTTTAAAAAAAGAGCGACTAGAAAAAAAAGAGGGGGGGGGAGGTAGGTATAATATATTTACTTCTACTTGCCACTAGTGAACAAAAAATTTTCAATCTTGATCCTTAGGTTCTTGCTGAATAGTAAGTGCCAGCATCCTCAGCTTTTGTCTTTGTATGATTTTAATTACTAAATACAATAAATAAAAACCTCCAAAACTATTTTGGGAATTAGTTTTCACACAGTATAACAATTTATTTTATTCAAAGAATTTTCTTTTTTGAGCTCAATGAGAATCATTGAAAAAAATCGGCACTCCTCTGATATGCCCCCCTCTTGGCGAGATTTTAATTTTTCGCTCGATACGAAAATCGCCAATAAGGCGATAACTTGGCAACCCTGGTTTTGCAACTTGAACGCTGGAAAGTAGTTTCTCGAAGTCTGTCTTTTTTCACGTGTCTCTGTGGTAGGAGGTAGGTGCTCATATGTTCTGCTCTTAGGGAGATTTTAAGTTGAATACTCTAAAATAAAGTTTCAATTCAAACTTTATTTTAGAGTATTCTTTTTCTTGTTGTTTTTTAATGTTAATTTAGTTGAATTTTCTATTTTAATTATGAGTTCGGTTTGTGATGTTGTCCAAATGTATCAATTGAAATTTTTGAATGAAAAATTGTGAATACAAAAATGAGGATATGTTTGTAAAGTTTTTGGAAATAATTCGCGAAATTAATTGGGTGGAGTACAAAATACAAGTAAAATAAGGTTGTTTTTTTGGAATTTTTTTTGTCAAAACAAACATAATTTAAATATTTTTGTAAAGTAATGATAATAAAAAATGGGATAATTTCCCTAAGAGCAGAACATATGTGCACTGCCTCACGTGAGGAAGTAAAAGAAAAGTAAAAAAGGTAAGTGAACATATTTTGAATTATTGTGTTTTTAGTGTGTTTCTGGTAGTTTGTATTTTGGTCTGGTTGGCATTTTTGTAGCACAAAAATGGTGTTAATTTCACATAAAATCTGTGACTTTATTGTATACTGAACGGAGGAGATCTGTGAGTTATATCCGACTGTGATGTATATTAAAAGTCGGAGGGATAACAGACCGAGCGGCAGCGAGGTCCTGGCGAGCCCGAGGTCTCATAGTACTTTCGTAATGAGACCGAGGCAGGGCCGGCGAGCCGAGGTCTCATTACGAAAGTACTATGAGACCGAGGGCTCGTATCCCGGAGAAACAACGGAAAAAAATTAATGCATTAATTTCATTAAATAATTAATGACATAATTTGAATTTTTCCTGTTGGCGCTAAAAAAGCATCGCTAAGAACGATGTATGACATATGACGTCATACATAGTTTTCTTGGCGACGCTTTTTTGGCGCCAACAGTAAAAAGTCGCCAAGAGGGGGGGTATATCAGATTTGTTCCAAAAAATCTATATGTACTCCATTCATGACAATTGAGATGTAAGGTGGAAAAAAGTTTTTTCTTGAAGCCTGGTTCACATAAACTAACACCAATATGAGCTATTGCTTTAGCGTATGTTTAAATCAAATGAAATAAGAGCTTTGAGACAAATTTTAGACATGAGAAATTAAAATAATCCCTTCCAAAACAAATCAATATCAACTTAAATTGTTGTGAGAAATTATAAACAGCATAAAAAATACATCAGATGCAAATAAACATTTCAGTTTTGAAACTTGGAATCTTTTATGCAAAAATTCCATCTCAACAACAATTCATTTTTGTTGGAGAGAACAAATAAACATGTTCAAGTGACACGAGCAGCTCGAGGTTTGACAAGGAAAACATTGACAAATGAAATAATGATTAAAAGATTACTTTCTAGGGCGTTGAAAGTAAAGCATAGTTATTACAAGACAGTTTCGTGACTTCAAACAAATGTTTTTAGAAAAGTATGCATATTAAATAAATACCTCTATCGTATCCTTGCACTCAGCCATGGATCATCTTTATTTTCAAATTACAAGTTCAAATTTATATAAGATTAATCTATCATTACAAACAAAGCACGATACGATGCATTAATCGATTAATCTTTTAGGTTGTGTTCGACTTAGCCAACTAATTTTTAACCAGAGCTTCCGAGAAGTCCTTCCGGTGCAGAAGAGCTTCTGGCTGTCATAATCCGGCTTGTGATAAACTGTCTGGCTAACTTATTCAAACACGAACTAGATTTTTTTTTTTCACTGTAACCGTTAATTTTATTATTTTTCATTAATGTGCTGGCAACGCGGTCTGTCAAGTAATTTTTCGTGTGGAGCATCCACCGTTTACACGTGGGCTTTTGCTTAGCGTATTTAATAACTATATTTTCCTGATTATTCTATCTAAATATGGGTATGTACGTTAGTTGGCTCAGTAGAGCATTTTTTAATGTAATTGCTTTGATAACTTGATAAAGTTAATTTACTTCATGCTGATAAAACATGAGCGCTTAGCCTTTTTAAGCCTAGTATTTTTGTGTGCCTTAAAGCATTAATTTATCAATAGTTTCTCGTTGTATTGCATTATTTTTTTTTTACCGTTTCAAATTGTAATTAATTCATATGTAGGAGTTTAACGTTAGTGCATAAACTGTTTTACTTATGTTTATTTCTTTTCGCTGAGTATTTGATTTACAGTCCGTATTGCCGTCTGTTTAGAAAAAGAAAAGTCTAATGAATTTGTTCTATTTCACTTATGGTATCTTAATTGATACCAAATTAATGTGGCACATTTTTTAATTTGTAATAAATATATTAATATAAATCATCTGTGTAGTTTAACAGTTAGTGGCCCTCGACAATTAATGTAGGCCGCTACTGCAAAAAGTTTGGTATCCCTGATTTAAGATCAAGTGATATTGAGTTGAATCAAGTAGTTAGATAAGATTTGATTTTAATTTCCTTTCATTGCCTATGTATATCATTGAAGAAAAAGGTGTTTTTCGGAAAAGGTGTCATTTCAAATATCGCCAAAGAGATACAATACTGAATAGTTGTTAAACATTTAAAGTGTGTATGCCAAAACATAAAAGTCCCCATAGTTGTATTTGTGTTAAAGCATTATCTTATGAGAAAATTTTGAAATTTGGTATATATTTATCCAACATAGATATCTTTGATATGCCACATCAAATGTTTGTTGTTAAACTGTTTGTTACGTCCTTGTTCTTTTCTACCCCAGAAGCATAGTTTGGGGTAATTTGCAACTCAGTATTGTATCAGTTTTCTAATTCGGCAATGCATACATGTATTAAGCTTGTTTTTTCACATAGAAATAATAATTCCTTGTGGCCTTATGGGTCTGCAATCTATTCTGCGCATACAGCTGTAATTTATCAGCAGGAATGGAAATCAATATGAAGTGCATAGGAAACATTTTTAGTCAGAAAATGCTTTTACTTTCGATAATGAATATCGTAAGCATTTATTCAGTTTATCCTCAAGTTTTGAAGATGATCAGAGAATATTAAGTATAGATATTTACAATTTTCAGCATATGTATCCATGCACTCTATATAATATAACTATGCTTGTTGCATTTTGGTAAATGGTTTTTTTATAACTCTTAAATTAGAATTTATCTCGACTGTATTTTATATTTGGTGAATTTGTTCTCAAAAGGCAAGCCCAGAGGTCTCCGCACCGCAAGAAAACATAGAAATCACAGACGGGATCAGCGCTGGCACGACAAAGATTACAAAAAGGCTCACTTGGGAACGAGATGGAAAGCTAATCCCTTTGGTGGAGCATCTCATGCTAAAGGGATAGTTCTCGAAAAAGTGTAAGTATGAAGTGTGCTTAATGAAATTTTTAGCTAATTTATTTCAGAATGAGGATAATATGAATGCTAACATGTTATTTCAATCTGTTAGTGGTGTTGAAGCCAAACAGCCCAATTCTGCTATCAGGAAGTGTGTTCGAGTACAGTTGATCAAAAATGGAAAGAAGATTACTGCTTTTGTTCCCAGAGATGGATGCTTGAATTTTATAGAGGTAAGATTATGTTGTAGTAATGCTCATGTATTTTTTTACTATTCCTTCCCGAAATTTTAGGGTGTTTGAATGTGCTTTTAAACAGAAAGGAAATAAGAAATTCATTCAAATACTCTCACTACTAATTTCTACTTTCTTTTTTAAAATGATGATGAATAGTCATCAAGTGTCTGAGTGAGAGAAATAGCAAAAACATCTTTTTAAACCAGGGGTCTCCAACTTGTGGGTCGCGACCCCCTAGGGGGTTGTGAAGCATTTCTTAAGAGGTCGCAACATCATCCCTAAATTTAAAAATTTTCATTCCAGAGTTTAAAAATCAAAATACGTAGGGAAAAAGTAGTACAGGGAAACCTGTGTATAACAATACTGTCTAACAATAACCTGTCTATAACAATTTCTTTTTTGGCTTGTCAGCATGAATAATCAAACTGTATGTAACAACCTGTCTTTTACGATATTTTTTTTTTAGGTCCCAACAGTATCCTTGTAGACAGGTTTTACTGTATCATTAATACTCCTACCAGAACCTAGAGTACTTAATCCTGGTGTCTTGCTTTAAGATTAATTTGTATTTTGGTTTACAGACTTCCAGCCCATAAACTTCCTCCAAAAAGTCCTGAATTCACTTCCCTCTAACATTGTCTATAATTTTGTTTTTGGAACTAATTTGATAAGAGACTCTTAAGCCTAAATCCCAATTCTTATTCTGAAAGATATCCTGTAATTGCGTTTAATTGCCCCATCCCGACTAACTCTTTCTCCGCTTATGTAACTCAATTCTTCCATTTTGATTGCTCATATGCTAGTAATGTAATGAATGGATAAAGCTTCTGTATAAAATATTCCAGGTTATTAAAACATTGCTTGTTGTCTTTAATCAAACTTTTCTATCCATTATTTCTCTTTGCATCGATAAAAAGCTTTATTGTAATTCCAAAACATATGTTTGCCTACTAAAAAAAATTGTGCTACATTAATGTTGTTATGCTTTACACTTGTAAAAGACAAGATTTTAAAATCTGGGGAAATTTTCAGAGCTTGGCCTGGGAATATCTGAATTATCAGTGCTACTTTTTCCCGGACAAAAAGGTTATTTTTATTTTTATGCCAAACAAAACTTGCACATTTCAACATTGTATTTATCTGCTATAAATCAGCAAGGCCTCAATCAAACCCAAGATAAAATTAAGATTTTTTCTTTTCATTATTTTTTAATTTACTCAAAAGTTCTGATTGTGTTAATAATTATTAATACTATTTTAATATTTTGTGTGCATTACTTGTTTTTACTTTCTTCTATATCTAATACAGTTGAAGATGTACACCTTGGGACCAGCGATTTTGCTTTATATAGATCATTTCAGAAATTTTGAAACTAATATTCAGAATATATATATTTGCACTTCATATCTGCAGTGTGTAATTGAAGCACTAGTCATTCACAAATAAATATCAGGGGTGATTGTGTTTCCGGATTTCCAGTATTTTCATCTTGAATTCCGGTATCATGATCTTCGAAAATATCGGAACTTCTATATTTTCAGAAAAACCCACTTTTGTAAAATGTAGGGCGACAGTGTTTAATGAAACGCCTAAAGACCAAATTGAAAACGTTTTGTTTGGTATAAAACGTAAGCTACGATCATGTTTTGTAAACTCTATAGTAATTATCGAAGAACACCTGGGGTGGGGGGGTAAAATAAAGGCTAAGATAAGAAGAGGAAGGAGGGTTACTTGATAGATTATTTTTCGATTTATTCATTTGAACTTTGCATGTTCTCATTTAAAAAATGAGGTATCTGGATAAATCTGAAGATATTGGCTCCATCGATGCAGGAAAGAAGAACAAGTTTAATTGGGAATGGTTAAACAGAGTGGATTCCTACAGTGAAAAGGTGGTGATATACTGTAAAAAAATTGATAGGGCTGGATTTTGTTTTTGTGTTTCTTGCAGCAAGCCCTTTACATATGCTGATAATGGTGTGAAGGCATTATTGCAACATTCTTCTACAAATACTCATAAAAGAAACCGAGAATCATTAAAAAAATGCTGGTGTATTAGGCTTTAGTGTATTAGTAAATAAATGTAATTAATGCTTAAGGATTCAGATACAAAGGAGGAAAATAAAACATTCTTTGAAAATTTTTAAGAAATGAGAAAAAATAAAAGAATTTAATTAGCACCATGCACATGGATGTATTAAGTCCAATTAAAACTTAGAGTTTTAGCCCCAGCAAATAATTATGTATATAAATTATTTATATACATAATATAATGTGTACATACACGTAACATATATATATATGCCCATCAAAACACTTTTTTCTTGGGGGAGGGGAGTTCGGGTATTTTTTCATGGAGTCACAATCACCCCTGAAATATGTTTCATAATTAAAAGGAAGTGAATTATCCTGTACTTCTGCTAGCTTCATGTTTTGCATAACAGCTGCATTTTTAAGAGCCATCTGGGTTTTTTTTGTTTACTATGAGTAGGGGAGAACAGGGCTAGAAGTTCAGTTTTCTAAACAAGCTCAAAATAAGTTATGAAAACGTAGTTCTAGAATTATTATTCTGAGATAAAAAAAAGTAGAGTAATATATGCTCTTATGATGCAACAACTTGTTGTTCGGAACAGTTGTTCCGATATCAACACAAGGATGTTAAACGATGATGATTTCAAGATTAACATTCTTTCGAAACAAGTAATTTGTAAAAGGTCGAATTTGTGATTAAAAAAATATATTAACATATGGTAAAATAAATAGAAATCGAATAATGTAGTAAAATAAAATTAAATATTTAACGCTTCTGTAGCTAATAAGCTACGATAACTAGTTCAATCTGCAACCATAACAGAAAACCATCTTTGATTATAACGATACTGATACTTCGTGGACAATCCATAAACGAGGTTAGTGCAAATGATAACAATGAACTCCCAATTACTCACAGACGGTTATTGTTTTTGCGGATTTGTTTATTTAGTTTTACGTCTGCATCCCTTTGCTTCTCACTGCCTCAAATGTCCCGATGGAAAATAAGAAATATAATGCATCTATTGTTTTCTCTAGGCCTGGGACTTATTTAAGTGCATAACTTTTCTGCAGTTGAAAATACTTTTTATTCATGCAGGTCACTGGGACTGTTAACAATGCGCGATACACCTCCTCTATCATTACATAATCCTTCATCATAGTCCTTCATCTTCAGATTATTTCGTCTCTAGCATGTTATTTTTGGATAAATCCTTTTGTGTGTGTTTCTTCTCCACACACAGAAGGATTTGTCCAAATGTGTTATTTTATTTATTTTTTAATTTATAGCTAGTTGTAATTTTTTTTCCGAGGGCCGATACTTTTAAAATATTATAACTTAACTAAATCTAAT
This sequence comes from Uloborus diversus, assembly GCF_026930045.1. Classification (NCBI taxonomy): domain Eukaryota; kingdom Metazoa; phylum Arthropoda; class Arachnida; order Araneae; family Uloboridae; genus Uloborus; species Uloborus diversus. The sequence goes on along the minus strand of NC_072739.1, from coordinate 79,937,207 downwards.
TTTGTTAATTTATTTCAACCATTTTCAGGGGTTTTTTCTTTTTTTTTTTACGATTAGTTACATAAAAAATATGTTCCAGTTGATTATGCCTCACTTCTATATAAACTATATAATGTCAGGCACTATAATTTCTAAATAATGTCTTGCCAAGCATTTAGCTAAATAGGAAAACAGACCACTACTGGTGACAACAAGTTACCATTTGTTATTCTAACAAGAAAAAAGTTGTTGTCAAAATTCAGTAGAATTGAGAGAAATATTTTCAAGGGCTCATAGTCCTCCTTTATTTCCTATATTTTCTTCATCCAATGTTAAATTCTACACAAAAATGAAAATACTTTTAATCAATTTTTCTTCTTCTTTCCCCCTTGCACTGTGCATTCTTACATCTTTAATGTTGGCATTTGTACAAAACTTCCGTTTGATTATTTTTATGAAATATACAAAATAGGTGGTTTTACCAAGGACGTTAGATTTACTTTCAACTTTGAACTTGTTTTCAATTAATTCCTTTTCTTACTCTCTCAGTGAAAAAAGTCATTTTGTCTGCTTTTTTCAAATTTTTACTTATTTTCTGTGTAGATTTTCCGAAGATTTCAGTTTTTTTTTTACTCATTTTTTTTCTATTGACTATGTTACGGTTACAAATTGGAGAGGATAATAGATGGATTTATGCTCTACTTAGGCTCTCTAACACCCCCTTTCGTTTGGCAGATTAGGTTAAATTCACCCTTTATTCACTTGTGTGTATATAAATACACATATTAACTGTAAGTTATGGATAATGCTGCTACAGTGAGCGCCAGGTAATTGAATCAGTCACTTTAATAAATCAATTCCTCAGAAGTGAAATGAAATCCAGTTTTAACATTTAAAAATTGCAGAATATTTGAATCAAACTTGTCGCTTAAATGAATCAAGCCTATGAGGCTGACCATTTCCCAAAAACATGATACATTAGCTCAGTCTTTTTTTCTTTGCCTTAGTTTAGAAAAATTAGTTTCTTTTTCTGTAAATAGTGAAACGATGGGGTGGCAGAGTGTTGCACACTTTTTGTAACTATTTTCTTTTGATATGTACAATAAAACCAGTAAGACGAGAGAAACATACAGTTGAATGGACTTTTCATCGTTAGTGTTAGCATTAAAGCAATGATGTACCAATATTCAGAACTATGGGTAGATTTAAGACATTACAAAAAGAATGTCCAAATTAATTATTACCTAGTTTTAGCAATCAATAAGAGATGTATTTTCCGAAGTACGTAAGCTAAAATCTGAATTTTATAATTGCTTTTTCATGATGTTTTGGGAAAAAGTTCTTTAAATAATCAGAGAATGGATAATTTGGCAGTATATTTCTTATATCATGTTTGACCAAAAATTTAATAAAGTTCTCTGAAATTGTATGGTGAATTCCACATTTAAAAAAAACACAATTTTGCTTAGTTGAATCAAAGTTGTCTTACACCAACAGGATTAATGTAAGTAACCATGGGTTCAAAAATTCATTTGCTCTCACTTCTTTGACTCTTTTCATTGCTATGACTTCATGCATTCTGGAATTGTATTTATACTGGATTTCTGTTTTTATATTTTTTTAGGGCTCCAAACATACTAGATGCTATACGTTTTTGAAATTCCTATATTTTTCCTCTTAAAATCCTATATATTTTTTTCCACTTGCTATGAGCCCTGAAATATATAAAGTATAGCTGCAATTAAAAGCAACTCGATGAGTTGAACCGAACCATTGCTTTGGTCACTCGTCTGGTCAGTGCTATTTCTATATTAGCTACCAGTTTGCTTGGCACTCATAGCTTCCTTAAGTGGTTTTATACCTCCAAGCTCAGTTACTTCCTATGCCAGACTGATGAGTGCTAATGAGAACTAAACTGCAGTTTTCGGCTGGAATGACTGAGCTAGCGGTGTATTTCTGCCTTAGCCCTGGCTATAGGGTGGTAACTTACCGCAAGTAGTAGTGTTTAAATACATTTAATGTGTTAAAGTTTATTTATATTTTTCAGGAAAACGATGAAGTGTTGGTAGCAGGATTTGGTAGGAAGGGTCATGCTGTAGGTGATATCCCTGGAGTACGTTTCAAAGTTGTAAAAGTGGCTAATGTATCTCTTTTGGCTTTGTATAAAGAAAAGAAAGAACGACCTAGATCATAACCTTTTTAAATAAATAATGAACTGGCTTCTGTTTTGCTTTTTTTGTGTGATGTGCATTTGTCGATTTTTTCCTCTGCAGTTTACTCCCGGTAGCCGCTTCTGGTCAGTGGCGTCCATGTCCTACGCACGCATTTTTGAGAAAAATCAAATAATTTTGCAAAAAAAAAATTTTTTTAACAAAAGTTTTGAGATGGCACAAACTGCATCATTGGCATTTAAAGTTAAGTGTTTTCCCTTTTTTCTGTTGAGAATATCATTCTTGAGTGCTTTTTTGAGTATTCTGGTGGGGGTGGGGGCATCACTCTCTGGGAGATGGGCACTCAAGTATCAATATTTATTTATCATTCTATATTGTGTTAAATTTTCTAGAAATGTTGTGTATAGTATTTAAAATAATTGTAACAAAGAAATTCAGGCAGAAGGTTAACATTTTGATCCAAGACTGTTGAAGAGCACAGAATAACGCTGTGACTTTTACAAAAAAAATATTTTATTTGTTTACCTCTTAATAAGGTGTACCAAACTTCGAGAAACCAGATTCTAATAGCGGATACAAAGAGATTGCAATCCTCAAAGTAAAGGCATCAAAAGTATAAAAAGGCTTGTAAAATAAATTTTTGATAAAAATTACTTTAGAATTGCATTTTATTATCCTATGTTAAACACAATATCTGGATACAATTGAAGCAAAATAAAATAAAAAATATTATCCATTGATTCAGAATTTTAATTTGACTCCTATAAGAAAATGGAATTCCGCTTTAAAAATTTGAAACAAGCGTTGTTACAAAAATACTTTTGCATCCTCATAAAGCGAAGTTAGCTTGAAAAGGGAATAAAATAAAATTATGTCGGATGTGAAAAGATTGCGTTTTTCAAAATGTAGGTATTTAAAGAAAAAAAAATCCTTTTTAGCATCAAACCCATATAACTTTCTCCCAAAATAACAGTTAAACACCAGATGCTAAGTGGTTCAGTTCAGATCAGTTTGAAGTTGGTAACCCTATCTGAAGCTCGCTGTATATTATTGTTTTAATAAATCATGAACAGGGAGAAAAGTGCTTACGACCACGCTTTTCCAGAGAAGTTTACAACAACACCAATTATAAACCAAACTGACTCAGCTGTTAACTTCTTTCAAAGAAATCAACAACAAGCATTATATTTGGCAGTAGTAATAGTCATTTATCGCTTGCAGGAGTATCACACGAGTGCAGTTTTTTTTGCAAAATTAACAGATTTTGTATACGTTGATCTCTCTAATTTAACTTTAAAAAAGGTTTCAAACATTATCGTTTTCATACACAGAAATATACTGCATTATTTTGATTTGAGATTTGCTCTTTCAATAGACAATTTGAAAGATCCGTTTTTGTTTATCAGAATTTTCCTCTGGCCAGACCCATGATATATCTGCTTTTTAAGCAATGATTATTTCCTTGATATATTTTATAAATATAACATGCACTACATAGAAAAACTTCATGTTACAAAAAAAAAAGTTATTCAGATTTATTTAAATTGGTACAGATAATACAATTTGTACTGTATAAAACTTTCTTCACTTACAATATGCAACATTGTAGACTCTCAGACCCATACAATTTAGGACTAAATATGTAGCTACTATTGAAAGGAATGGTGATGTAGTCTTCTTGTATTAACATATTTGAAAAAAAGCATGATTTTAGGAGTTGGTGTTGAAAATAATGTAAAAAAGAAAAAGCAACCCTAACCGTTGCTTTCATCAAGTTTTGTTATGAACTGAATTAGCTTCTATTAGTAAACCTAGAGCTTAAGTATACAAATTAGACTATTAAATTGTTAGGAAAACGGTTTTCATGACTATGCTTTTAGTCCCTTTTTTGTTACATAATAGGAGAGTGGAGAACACCAGGGTCAAATGAATTGTCAGCCCAAAATTTTTGGACCACTAACCCCTGGGTACAAAGCAAAACAAAATAATTTAAAGTTGCATGTTTAATTCTAACACTCCTATATACAGGCCGAGGACTGCTGATGGCCTTTAAAAAAAGTGAGAAAGGTGACAAATTTGAAAGTAAAGGTAACTAAAAGGTGACCAAAAAGCAATTTGTTAAGAACTCAAAAAACAGAAAAGGATTATCCCTTTTTACTGACTTTTTATAAAAATAGCCTATATATTTCTTGTAAAGAATTCTTTACAATTTTGGAAATGAATATTATAGGGCTAGAAGTAGTAAAATAAAAATTTTGAGACATTTTCAAAAAACTGAGAAAACCAATTTGAAAAATCAGACTTTAACAAAATAATAATTGTACTTACAATGCAAAAATAAAATGATGTTGAAGTATGAAACTGAAAATATCATTTCATATGCCTAAAAATGATCATGATTTTTTCTTTCTTGTTTTTTTTTTTATTTTTTTAGCAAGCTCTGAAAATATTCCATGACAGGTCCATGGGAGGTAAAAAATGTAGTGTTAAATCAAATTATTAATAAATACAAGTACAAAATTGACGACTAGCAACAGGCTCTGGGCCCAACTAGACTGGTCCTAGTCAATTTACAATCCCCAACTTATCAGGCTTAGGAATAAAAAATAATGCCGAATAAGCAGGAATGCTGTCATGGTCTCTTCTGATTTGATAAAAATAGGGGTGATAAAGATAACAATGTGAGGGTACTTTTGTTTTTTTTTCAATCGAGACTCATTCCTTAGATGCGTTGGTTGGCTGTTGTTTTTTTTTTATTTTTCTTTTTTTTTTTAAAAATTTATTCCTTATTGAATCTAGGAAAATAATATCACATTTATCAAAAATACTGTCGTAGTGCATTTTGTTTCAAATAGGTTTACAGCAGTTTTTTTGTTCCAGTTCAATAAATAAACACTAACCGCCACTTATAAAATCAGCAGCTTTTTAAAATGAATGTGGAAGACCCAAATCATTACATTACCAAACCATGTTAAAACCGTACTTTAATAAAATCAATCTCGCCATTACATAAAATAAAGCTTTTAGCTAGCATCTGCTCCTAAAAGCTTTATTTTTACTGGAACTAGCCATATAAAGCATTGAAACATAAAAAAATTTTTGGAGATTCTCTGAGACACACCAAAAAAGGAAGTGTTAAGAAATGTTTACACAGACCAAGTTCACTTCGCACTTGCGCAGCAAAAATAAAACCCAAACTAACCATTTCTGTGCAAACACAAAGTGAAACTATAAACACAAACCAAAACTTTTCACTATTCCGCGCTCAAAGAAGACATTGGGGCATGCCTCCTTAACCCATCACTCCTTTTTCAAATCGAACCGCTTGTGGCTGCTTAGTCGAGACTTTTGAAGTCAGTAAAACAAGCAAGTAACACGCCTGGCTAGAGATAAGCGTGAGATTCAGAGACTTCAGATGACGCCATTTGATAAACACGGAAGACAACTTGCATTCGATGACCGCTCACTCAACAAAGTGTCGAAACAAATTGCACAGCTGAACTTTAGTCGAACAACACTCTATGGCCAGCAACATGATAGGAAACAAAATGGCGTTTAGACGAGACTTGCGGAAAATGTGTCTAACGGTCGAAGGGGGATAGAAAGACTGGTTCTGCTCATAGGGTGCAATTGCAAGCAATAAAAAAAAATTCCTGGATTTTCCGGTAGCATAGCTATTTTTCTTAAACAACAACAAGGTGGGGGGGGGGCATATTTAATGCTACTTTTTTAATTAATTTCAATGTTAAAGCTATCATTCAGATACTTTTCAAGGATTTATTTATATATATAAAAAAAATCCTAAGACATTTCGAGAAAGGTGACAAAAGTTGCAAAAGGTGACTAAAAGTAACCAAATTTTCAAAAGGTGAGAAAGGTGACTGACTCCTCGGCTTGTATATACTATTTTCTATAATTTAAGTTTGTTTTTTTGCTAACAAAGCTTCTGTAGGTGAAACAAGAGCTATTTTAATTATTGTTTACAGATTTAATAGAATACAAATGCTTCGAGAAAAGAAATACAATCGATAAAAGTTTAAAATTTTATTCTAAATTTTCAAATATGTTAACCCAAATTGAGAGGTTTTTGATGCTAGACGTACTTGAACACGTTTCAATAGGGATTGATATGGTTATTAAAGACTGAATAATCCAATGAAGTTAAAACAGATTCAATTGAAGCTTTATATTTTTAATTGTAAACTTGATGAACTCATTTCTATTTTTGACAATAACATTCAATAAAAGTCCATTCAGGAATGTTTAAAACTGACTTCATAAAATCCTAATGAAAATATAGCTACACAATTATACATATTCAACAGCATATAAAACAGATTCAATTTCAACAAAGCAAATAATGTTTAAAAAAAAACTATTAGCAGGAATGAACACAAGGAGAAATAAAAGCTATAAATAGGGTCAGGAATACAAAAAATATAATAAAACATGCACTAAAATAGCTCACTTCACAGTACACTTAAAATTCAATGCCAACATGAACTTACATTTTGATTTTTGTTCTGAACTTTCAAGGTGCTATTATTATCCATCCTTTTTTTCTCTTGTTGAATAATTCGAGAATCGTCTTGAAAGATTTTCAGGGTGTCCGAAAAGTCCTTGACACATTTAAAAAACTCATAGAAGACCAACAAATTGTCATATGAATTTGCAGTTTGCACCATAATACTTCACAGGTTCAAGAGTTTTTATGATGTCGAAAAAAAAAATGAAGATTTTTAAATTGTTTTTGTTCACATGGGAAAACGCAAAAAGGAAGGAAAATTACTAAATGAAGAATTACAAGCATAGCATTGACTGACACCCTGGCTGCGAAATGCCTTTTTTTTTCGATGTCATAAAAACTCGTGAACCTGTTAAGTATTATGGTGCAAACCGCAAATTCATATGACAATTTGTTGGTTTTCTATGAATTTTTTAAATGTGTCAAGTACTTTTCGGACACCCTTCCCAGGTTATTTTCTTCTAAATAAATTTACTATTATTTTATCAAAATTGGTAAACTTACAAAAAGCCTTCTGAACAATCTTAATGTTTCATTTGAAACTTGGTAAGATGAGGAAGTAGTACAGGGGTGGGGCAAAAGATATGAATCGGTTGTAAAGGGATATAAGACAAAAACAAATCAAGTTGCAGAAATTATGTTTATATTGTTCAATATAGTAGACCAGCTAACATGGGTGTAAGGAGGGGCTCAGATATTTTCCCCCGTGGAAACTGATTTCGGGGCAGATTATAGTCATTCAAATTAGACATTTTTAATAACTTATTCATTAACGGCTGGAGAAGAAAGTGCTAAGAGCAAGGAAATTCTTTTTTTTAAGGGGGGGCTCGATCCCCCACATGCTCCCTTTATGTGCGCCCATGCAATCTCGTTTTTTTACATTAAGTTTTGAAGATCACATCAGTAAGATGGTGCCTTGCATTCTTGGGAAATCTATGTCAGAAGGCCCCTCTGCATGGTGATAATAGAAAGCCATTCTCAAAAAAAAGTTCTAACAGCAAACCTGCGATGCTCTTGCGTCCGATCCATGGTTTCAAATGGCATAACAAGGCCCCTTCCCTTATTCCAGCACCACCGCAGGCTGAGAGCTGGCCGTTCAAAACCGATTCATACCTTTTGCCCCACCCTGTATAAAGAGAAATGGAAGCTGAACTAAGAATACCAGTATGTAACATTTATACTGTTTGATTTAGCTTTAATGTCAGAGGGAAAGCATATTATGAGGTTAAGACTATTCAACTTGATCTGTGCTGATAATAATTGAAAATTGAAGCCAGATCTTTTTTTTTTTTTTTTTTTGTCACAATTAAATCAGTTAAGAAGAAAAAAAGGCTAGCAAATATAGTTTCAAAGCTTGGTCTGGAATGCAGAATGAAAAGGGAGAAAATAAGCTCTTAAAACTAGTTTTGTAGAACCTGAACCCATATAGAAAAATTAATCTAAGAATAGAATTTTAACACTCATTTAAAATATAAAAAATCATTTAAAATAGAAAGAAAATTATTACTGCAATAATTTACAGCTGTCAACAAATATTAAATAAACCAGGAAATCCATTTGCAGCTATTAAGTAGGTAGCAAAAAAAAATGACAATGAATAATCTGGTTTAGCTCAGTCAAGACTTGAAATACAGCAAAATTTTCCTCTATAAAACAAAATACATATTTTTGAAAACAACAGATAATGTTTTCTAACAAAGTGAACATTGAAGACATCACATTTTTTTAACATAGGAATAATACAAAATATTGCTCCTTGAATGATTAATTCTGAATGACATGTATGATCAAAATTCAAAATGAGTATCAAAAACGTACTTTGGTAATCATAACGTATACACTCGTTATTCACAAAAATTTGGTCATCATGCATTGGCAATTGCCACAGTGAAATTTTACATAACACAAGTTTTAAAGCACACGATAATTTCAAAGACTAGATTAATCATTTTGATATCTACCACATATCTGAAGATTGTTTTGACACTTTTCTGAGAAGACTGAATTTCTTCCCGTTGATTTAACATGGGTGCCCATATCAATTATTTCCTTTTGGAGAGAGTACATATGTTGAGAACTTAAAATATTTCCTGAAAATAAGGCATTTTCAAACAAAGCTTCAAAAATTGAGCATTATGTTTTTTCCTACATAGATTTCTCATGTTTGAAAATGTGCACATTTGAACCCCTGTTCCAGTAGCTGTATAAAAAGTATTGAGAAATTTTTAAACTTTTCTATTAAAAGATCTCATGTCGTTTTTGCATTTGATTCTGAAGATAATTATTTTTTCATATAAAAATGGTCCCTTGAAAGTTATGGTGAAAGAAATTATGTAAAATACATAAAATAGATAATCTTAAAATGTTACGACAGTCGAACTGGCTTATGAGCCAAAAAGGATTAGGATATTTGCTCGGGTAAGAGTAGAAAACAGGTCGAGAAAAACAATTCATACACAGTTTTTTATTTCTGTACAGTACCAAAAAATTGGTTAGTTTGCTTTGAGCTGCCTTGTTCTCTCTTGTGCTTTTATTTTTCAAGAAATGCTTATGGCACAAAAAAATCCTGCCTCTTCCTTTTTCTTCAAAAAAAAAAAAAAAAAAAGAAAGAAAGAAAAAAGTTTCAAGTTTTCTGCACATCAAAAGCCATTGACTATGTTCAAGTGGTTTAACTTAGAATTCTTCCCATTGTAAAACCTTTCGTTATTTTTTTCCTCTGCTTTACCTGGAGTTTGAGATACAATATCTTCAGAAGGAGCTGGAGAGCATCAGTCAAAAAATATATGCAGTAAAACCTTGTTTTACGGGGTTTAAGATTTAACACCTTTATTTCATTTTATGCGGATGAGTTTCGGTTTTACGCAGATGTGGCACACAATGCAAACATATATAATTTTCCCCTCTTTCAAAAGAAATTTCAGCCGCAATTCTCAAGATTTCAGCTCACACGTAATAATGTGCATTTTGGCATGCTAATAATCGAGCTTGGGCCACTGGAGACATTTTATGCGATTAGTTCCATAGCTCTTTGGAGAAGCAAAGTTTTTAAACTCACACAGTTCAGAACTCACTGGAAAAAAAGAGCTTTTAGGAGTGACAAAGGAGAACAAAAGCAACGAGTATACCGACATCGATTATACAGAACCAATAACGTTAACACTGAAAATTTTGAGCCATTCCTTGACAATTAAAATGATATTCAGTAAGTTTCCGCCCTATAGCCAGGGCTAAGGCAGAAATACATAAAATACAACGCCAGCTCAGTTAATTCCAGTCAAGGACTGCAGTTTCGTGCTTATTAGCACGAAACTGCATTAGGTGGTATTTCATGTAATTGAAATGATTTTCTGATTTGTTAGTGAAGGAATATTCTATCATGGAAGGGAGATTCTATCACAAAAGCGATCATGGATGCTTTGATGCTCTGCAAAGAACTACAGAGAAAATTCTTGACTGCCAAAAGACTTATCATAATGCATCTTTTCATAAACACTAAATTAATTTGCGTTTTCTTTATGCATGCTGTGCATAGAAATCGATATGAGTACACATTAAACTTATTATACAATAAGTCATCACTAGAATGAAGTATTTTTTTTATCTACAAAACCTATAACCCATAATTTAACACTAATATTAATTCTTAATTTATGCGGCATTTCCAAGGAATGTACCCCACGCATAAAATGAGGGTCTACTGTAGTTTTCAAATGCTTCTTTTCATGACAACTTGAAAAAAAAAGGGCGTCATCACTAGTTCTTAGTATTTGACTCATAAGTAAGTTTTGGCTGACTTTGGAACGTTAAAGGAATTTTGCCTAGAGAGGATAAGATGAGATGGAAGTCAAGAGAAATTTAAAAATCACGAGATTTCATTAGAAGAGAGATTATTAAAAGAGAGTTCTATTCTCCCACAGACTTAATATTGCACCAAGTATTTCTGATTTCTTCATTACAGTGGACTCTCTCTATTCTAAATACCAATGGGACCAAACAAAAGTGTTGATGTTATGGTAGGGGGAGGGGTCACTGTAGAGGGAGAATGGATAAAAAACATGTAAATTAACATGTGCCTTAAAAGACTGAATTTCCCCCCCCCCCCCCCACTGACTCATGCCAGTTACATGATTTATTTGTTGAGTTTACATATAGAGTTTAATGCAATATCTAACTAAACACAATTCTTTCATCTCATTTGCTTTTTTGTTTATTCAAAAACTTTAGCGTAACAATAAATAATCAATTAAGAGGGAACACAGAACAATTAATGATACATTGTCTGAAAAAGATGTGTAGTTTTAGTTGGTTTTGCATGCTTGGGCAGAGTACATGTTATCAGGTTGTTTAAGAAGTGGAAAAGCTTCTGGGCGAAGCTCAGCCTAATCGTTCTACACATCAGGTAGTGACAGCTATTCTTCCTTTTCCACATGGCACTGAAAATTTCAAGTGAAAGTACAGCTGTAATTCACACGGTTACATGGGCGGATCCAGGAAGTGGGCCATGGCCCCCCTCCGAAAAAATTTCAAGAACAGTTAAAATCCCCTTTTTTTGAGCAAAAATGCAAAAAATGTCCCTTATAACACAAAGTCTAATGGAAAACAATGAGAGGGAGGCCATGGCCACCCTGATAAAGTTTCAAAAATAGTTAAAAACATTTTTTAGAGCTAAATATAAAAAAATCCTTTTTGTTCCTCGAAGTCTAACAAGAATATGAAAACAACGCCGGGGAGATATAAAATCACACTGAGGAAGTTTCAAGTATAGTTTTTAAACCCTCTTTCCTAGCTTAAATTGAAAAAAAAAAAAAACAAATCATTGTAATACATGTGAAGTCTAACGAGAATGGAAACAATGCCAGCATGGCCGCCCCACGAAAATTTCAAAAATATCAAGTGTACACCAAACATTTGGGTTCATTTAGCATAATGGGCTTGTCTTGTTTGATGTGTTTACTTCCCCTACGTGGGAAAGAAAAGTTAGTAAGCGTCCGATAAAAAGTTGTACATTTAATGATTGTGCATTAAGTTAAAGTTAGATTTAAGTTTTTACCTGGCTTTATACAGTGCTATGTAAGTACTCTTCATTCCTTCTTAATATGGGACCCTCCAAACCACTCCTCTTCCTCTTGTTAATATTACCAAAGGTCGTCTACAAACCACGTTTTAAAAATAATTTGTAAAAGTTTCCAGGGGAAGGTCCCCCTCACCTCATTTTCACCAGCATCGTTCAAGATCGACATAAATTTTGTTTTTAGTGCTTGAGTTTCAAAATGTTTCCGGGGAAGAACTACTCCCTGTCTAACATCATTGAAAGTCTTCAAGAATTACGTTTCTGTGGCTTCAATTTCGAAAAATTGCCGGTCCTCTAAAAGTTACTCATGAATCATGCATTGCCTACATTTGCAATGTATAGAGTTCAATTTCGAAAAAATTTTGGGAGTGGACCTCAGAATCTCTTCAACCCCCTAACCTTACCAAAGATAGTCTAGAATGCGTTTTTACGTCTGTAAACTAGTAAAATTTCCTGCGAACAATTTCGGGGGAGCGCTCTAAGCCTCTTCTCCCCTACCATTACCAAAGATTATTAGAATGCATCTTTAAAACTGCCAATTACAAAAATTTCTTGGTGTGAGTTCTCGAATTTCTCCCCCAGTATCATCACCAAAAGATCGTATTAAACTGCGTTTTTGTCTCTACAATGGCAAAAAAAAAAAAAATCCGCAAGAGAAAACCCAAACTTCTTTTTTTAAAAAAACATTATTGGAGATAATGTTTGCGTTTTTAAGGTTTCAATTTCGAAAAATGAGTGGGGGGGGGAGGGGGGGGGTCACACCCGAGCCCTTAATACTACGAAAGACAGTTAATAGCATTTCTAAGATTGCAAATCAGAAAAATTTCCTTAGATGGGTCCTCAAATTTCTCCTCCCTCTAAGATCATCAAAGATCGTTTAAAACTTCATTCTTAGAGCTACTATTTCGAAAAATAGGCAGGAGAGCGCCACCGAACCTCTTCTCACTAACATTACCAAATATCATCTAAAATGCGTTTTTAAGACTATAAATTCGAAAATTTTCCGAGGGAGAAAACCCCCGGACCCCTTTACTTCGGAGTTAATATTATACTTACGGTTGGTTCATATCGGCTTCCTCTTGAATCAGAAGGCCTATGCAGTCACCTCAGAACACAGTACTGATTACAGGAATACCACTTTGAGGCGACGATATATGCACACGTTTATTAAGAAAAGAGAAAAATTATTGGGAAGGTTACAGCTTTTAGGTTAAAAGCCTAGTGAAAATTCTTTAAAAATGCTTTGGCTAAAGGTGAGCCATATTGATATTTGTAAAACTCAAAAATTTTACAAAGCATCATATTTTTCCAAATGGCCCCCTCCGAGAATTCTGTCTGGATCCGCCCCTGCGCGGTCAGGCATTCCTTTCTTGTTGTCCGTTATAACACCTGTCATTTCTTAATCTTACGCACATGCTAGGTAGCTTTCAAGGGGGACGAGAAATATTCTCTGCTGCCTTAGGCTATTACAAGACCCAAGAGATTCAGGCTATTAGGGTTCTCTCCTTCTTTCTCCTACATGATGGTCAGCGTATAGAGGTAGCGAATGAACGGGGATTAAAAATAGTGTTCATAATACTGGGGTGTTCAAAATGGAGCTTCACCGGGGACCATCAAAATATGTTCAGAATATCGGGATGTTCACAATAGGGAGTGTCCATTAAAGCTTATTATAAGCAAGTTCGACTACACAAGGTTATTTAAAAGAAAAGCCAAAAGCAAACTTGGAATTTAATTTTTAGTTTAGAAATGAACAATTTCAAGTTTAATAAAATACTACGTAATTATATATTGCACTAATACACAAATATCTTTTCAAATATTTGTACTGTCTTCATTCATCTCTAGCTTTTATTCTGCCTCCCCCCCCCCCTTTAAGACGAGTCGTTATAAATCAAACACATCCCTCCCTCTCATATGGGCATCCTTGTTGCAGAGTATATTCTAATAACAGATTGAATACTTAAAAAACATTTCATACTATAATCTAGCTGCAGTTAGCTAGACATTACCAGATGCCAAATAAGATCTTGCGTACACTTCTTTTGGTTTCAAACTTTTCAAGTTTTTTGACTGGATACTAACACACGACACTAAAAAAATCACAGATCTCATTACAAATATGAGGTTAAACACTACTAGATTCATCTCTATCGTTCAAAACTTCATCATCATCTAATTCACCCTCCTGTGGAATTAGAGGCATCACCCCAGCCGGTATCGACTGGCTTCTGATCATTGATTCAGGAGTTCTTATGGGAGAATGGTTTGGAGTTACAGTCACAGATGGAGGATTGCTGCCACTTCCACTACTACCAATGACAGTTTTTTTGTTCGGAAGAGGAGGAGGTGTGTGATTTGTTTCCTGGAATGGAACAGACTCTGCTAGAGGACTAGGAGTCATCGGCACAGGTGTCAACATAGGAGAAGGGATTTCTGGGGAATCGGCTACTGTTGGCACATGTAGATCTTTCGGCTGTGGTGACATCGCAGACAAAGCAGTCTAAAAGGAGTACATTTATAACCATATTTAAACAGATTGATTTGTACATATTTATTCTAAAAACATGTTCAATATTTTAAAACTGTAATAAAAAATTCCTCTTCCTACTGCTGTTAAAGATATACATAAAGATAGAAGTTGTTAAAGAAAGCATATGAAACTTTCTAAAAAGCGAGATTAGGATTTTAAAAAAATCTGAAATTGAGAGCAAAACAAAAGTAATAATAATATAGTTAAATACTTAATATAAAACATCTATTTTCCCAAAAACTAATACAGTGTAAGCCAAAATGTTATAACACTCCCTGTTTTTTAGGCAAAGTTCAATTTCAGTCAGTACTACTAGCAAGTTTCTACTACAAAAACCGCATCCCAAGTGCCGTAATCATTCCGATAAAAGAAAACTTATAGAAGGGGCAAATGTAATATGGCAGTGTTGTAATACTGTGATTAGGACTTAGTAGCCTTCAGAATACTATAAAGTTAGGTTTGCCCCAACTATAGATCCTCAACAACTTTTTATGGACCCGTTTTTTTACCCACAACCTATGATTGTCACAAAATTAAAGTTAAAATTAGAAACTGCACATTTATTACTAGTATGATATGGAACATACTGTGATTTTGAAAAACCGTAGAGCATGTTGAATTTCAAGTACCTTTTTCATTAGTCTCCTGGGAAGTGCTGGTTTGGGTTCCTCGGCTTGAGGAGTACCAGTCCATGACGAAACCATTCGCTTCTCATTACCTTTATAAAAAAAAAGCAGACATAGAATCAATAGGTATATACATCTATATAAATAAAACAAAGAATATATATGTATGTATGTTTATATGTTCCGTATAAAATCCAGTTTACGTCGGATCTTGACCAAATTTGGCAGGGAGGTACTTGGGCACACGAGAAGGAATATAGGGGGTTTTCAAACGCTAAAAAAGAACCAAACCGTTAAAATTTTAAGGCCCAAAAATGGCATTAAATGGCTCTTTCTACCCGAAATAATTATCCGATCAGTTCAATTTTGGCGCCATTCGAAAGCCCGCGAAAAACACCTGTCGGTTTATTCATTTCCTTTGAATTTCAAAAAAAAAAAGGCTGTAAAATCACCGGGGGGAAAAAATTAAAAAACACTGCTAAGCCTAATGGAACAGAAATTTTAAATCGGAAAATTATCATTTGTGCGATTTCATTTTAAATTAGCGTTCAGAAGGTGCCACTTTTTTTTCTTGGTTATGACTAAATAAAATTTTGTTTTCCTTTTGAGTAAAATTTTCTCTTTTTGATTATTATTTGGCAAATTATCTTCTTTCTTTTTTTTTTAGGATTTTAGTTATATTTTTGGAGGGTTGCATTTAATTATTTTGGGAATTTGAAACTTGCCGCTTTCTTTCTTTGAGAATGATTATTTTGACGGGGAATTTCGTAGTATTTGTTTTTCTCTACTTGAAGCCTGATTGTTGAACATGCGCACTTGACATAATTTTTATTTTCGAGGTAGACCGTGCAAAGTCGGGCAATGCAGCTAGTATTAAACTAATCAATTAACCAATGTTTTGACGCACGAAAATTGCAAATCCAACATTTTGTGCATCAAAACGTTGGATATTTAATTCATTTAATTTTCCAACACAAAGGTATTTATTCGTTATATAGGTATATACATACACTGAAATTCTGATAACTCAACATGTGGATGCCTCGACGACACCGTTAAGTTGATATTTAGCTTTCCAGTGGTTGGACCAGTGCTAATTCAAATGGGGAAAAAAAACTCTCCAACTTGACACACATTTACAAGAACCCCTGTAAGTCGGCAACCACTTTCTGTTTTAGTTTTTTTTGCTCTTTCAAAAATATTTCACCTTGGCCATTTCTGAGAAATTTACATTGAGATTACTTGGTCAATCAATCCTTTTTTGGAAAGAGCTCTTCTAGAGAGGATTCCACCTTGCACCCAATGCAGTCGGCCTCCATAACCCGTATCGTTGGAACGGTCTTACGAAAAGGGTTGGAGGCAAAAAGTACACAGGGGAGTTCTCAAAGGAAAGAAGTAACTATGAAACATTTATTGTGAACACGTGCAAGCAGGCTTTTCTTCTTAATAAACCTGAATAACAAGAAGTTCTTCAGTCAAAACATGTGCACCAATGCAACATTTTTACGCATATATTTGTACTTCATTTCTGGATTTTAAAGTTTTGGCTTTTAATACTTATATATTAGAATATCTGGAACTATTATGCATTCGAATATGAAGTACCAATTTCCAAAAAGTTTTCTTCTATTTCAAAAATAATTATTTGTACATGTACAAATCATTATTTTTCAGGTACAAAATATGGTTTTAGAAAGTTGATACTTCAGATTAGGATTCCAGGTTACCAATTCTAGAAATGAATGAAGTGCAAATATATGTGTAAAAATGTCAAACCCATGCAAATGGATTGAGCATCTTAGTTTCTCTCAAAAAATATGGATTATTTCTCAAGAGCTTTTCAAATTTGATAATAATTTTTTTTTTTTTTTTTTTAAAGAAAACTTTTTAATAATTGAAATTCTGAAACCTAAGTAAGTTGACAAACGCTTAAATCAACAAGCTTTCCTATTCCTTTGCGTACATATACTTGATATGTTTGGAAAATTAATTATAGAAGTTTCAGCTATATCCCTTTGCACTTTTAAGAAATAAAGACATTCACTTTCTTAAAAATAAATAAATGATAAAATCATTGTTATTAAGGCAAAAAAATTGAAAAATTAATACAGTCCCCTTTTTAAGGGTTAGAATTGGCTCTTTTCTCAATAGAGTCATTCATGTGCACTATGTTGAAATTTGTTAAATAGGGTAGAGTTTACTCTGTTCATTCCTAATCCTTAATGCCTTAAAAATATTTATCTTTTGCCTTTTGTAATGGGACATTACTGTATTATTATACGTACATATATTGGCAATAAATCAATGCTTTTTTAAAAGATGGCCTTCTCCTTTCTAAGCCTCTCATAAAGAAAATGTAAATTACGATAAATAATTACCATAAATGGCAAGACCAAAAAAATAACTCACCTCTAGGAGGTAAAGGTGGTGCTTCCTCTTGAAGGAGACTCTGTTCTGACCAACTGTTCCTTGCTGAACCTTTTGGACTAGTACTCGGACTCATTGATAGTATTTTATCAACCCCATCAGGAGTTTGCAACCATTTGACTGGAATGTTTGGACTGATGAGTCGGTTGTATAGGTATCCTCTTGGATGAGAATAGTCTTCAACAGTATCTCTTGGTGGAGATGTTTGAGGCCTCGCTCTGTCGTTACAAATCTACAAAAATATAACTCCTTTATGAGGCAATTGCATAAGTTACAAAGAAAGAAAGAAACATTAACAAAAGCTAATGGATAATTCTGTACCTTAAAGCCAGACTAACACAAGTCACATTATTGCTGCATTGTGGGAGAGCATAACAACGTTTGTTTGGTGCATACAAATATTAAGACTTGCACTCTCATAACGCTGGTAAATACAAATACAAATACAAATGTGACGACCAGCAACAGGCTCTGGGCCCAGCTAGGCTGGTCCTAGTCAATTAATTCGTCCCCAATGAAGATCAATGGCCCTCTTAAAGCTATCCACTCCCTTGCTCATTACCGCCTCTTCCGGTAAGCTATTCCAAGTGCCCACGACCCTGCTAAAGTAGTAGTTTTTCCTGATTTCCAAGTTAGCCTGAGATTTAAATAGCTTAAAACAATGACCCCTTGTCCTGCTTTCCCCGCAAAAATTTAATCCATATTTACATCTTTCATTTTGATAAATTTAAATAACTGAATCATGTCCCCTCTGACTCTCCTTTGCTCCAGGCTATACATGTTAAGCCTATTAAGTCTGGTATCATAATCTAAATCTGAGAGTCCCCTTACTAATTTAGTTACCCTTCCTTGAAGCCTTTCCAATGCAAAAATATCTTTCTTCAGATAAGGCGACCAAAACTGAACAGCATACTCCAAATGAGGTCTTACTAAACTCCTATATAAAGGCAGAAGAACTTTCTTAGATTTGTTTGAAATAGATCTATTGATGAACCCAAGCATTTTGTTGGCTTTGTTACTAGCAATACTGCACTGTTGACTAAACTTGAAGTCCTGATTTATAAAGACACCCAGATCCATAACATTTTCTGCCTGATTTATGACTGAACCCTGTAAACGATATCTCATACGCTTATTTCCATGACCTAAGTGTAACACTTGACATTTCCTTACATTAACTGCCATACCCCATTTATCTGCCCACTTAGTAATATGATCTAAATCCTCTTGCAGCTGTTTTACTTGTTCTTCATTTTCGACAATCCCCATAACTTTTACATCGTCAGCAAAACAATTCATGCTTCCAGAAATATTTTCATTGATGTCATTCATAAATATAATAAACAAAAGAGGCCCTAAAACTGATCCCTGAGGAACCCCACTTAAAACATCACTCCAATTAGAATGATTTCCTCTCACAACTACTCTTTGCTTCCTACCAGTAAGCCAATTTCTAACCCAAAGTAAAGTTTTTCCTCCTATTCCAATGTCAGCTAACTTGCTGAGAAGAGCAACATGCGGTACCTTGTCAAAAGCTTTTTGAAAATCAATATAAACAACATCCACACAATTTTTGTTATCTAAAGCTGAGGTAACCTTGTCGTAGAAATGCAATAAATTAGTAGTACAGGATTTACCTTTCCTGAAACCATACTGCAAACTAGTCAACAGACTATTAGTCTCTAAGAACATCATGATCTTAATTTTGATCAAACTTTCAAAAATCTTACAAATCACCGAAGTCAAACTTACAGGTCTATAATTCCCAGCAATACCTTTAGACCCCTTCTTAAAGAGTGGCGTTTTGTTAGCCAGCTTCCAGTCCTCTGGCACCGTCCCCGAGTTATAAGAAGCATTGAAAATATTCAAAATAACATCCACTAATTCCTCTGCACATTCAACTAAAATTTTTGGATAGATATTATCTGGTCCCGGAGCTTTAGTTGCTTTAATCTTTTTCAAATGAAATAAAACCTCCTCCCTGGAAAATACAAAATCCTCAAGCTGTATAATAGCTTGTGTCTTGTTTGTGTCAACTGTTGAGATACAGTTATCGTTAAACACACTGGAAAAAAAGTTATTTAGAACATTTGCAATATCCCTATCGTTTTGGATTAAATTTCCATACTCATCAACCAAAGGCCCAATTTGACTGTTTCGAGCTTTCCCAGAATTAGCGTAAGCAAAAAACCTCTTAGGGTTCCCATCAATGTCATCTGCCAGCCTTTGCTCCAATTCCCTTTTCTGAATCCGTACCAAATACTTAAAATTTCGCCTTGCCTTACCATACTGGAGCCTCTCCGCACTCTGACCAGTTTCTTTAAACTTACGAAAAGTGGCTTGCTTATAATTAAGAGCTTCTTTAGTCTTCCTGGAGAACTACATAGGCCAAATATTGGTACTAACACCTTTTCTCCTAAATGGAACATAGTCCCCAACGGTTTTAGCAAGTTTATCCTTAAATTCCGTCCACTGCTGATCTACGTCGCTATTTTCCAACCCTGACGAAAAAACCTCTTTCAAGCTCTGCCTAAGTGCAACAAAATCGGTGTTTCTGAAATTGGGCACAAACCTAAAATTATCATCTTTGCACACTTCAAATTTAACCTGGAACCTAATGCTGTTATGATCACTATCTCCAATATGCTCCCCTACACTCAACCCCTGAACAAAACTACCTATGTCACAAAAAACAAAATCCAAAATGGCCTCCTCTCGAGTTCCCTGAGTTACAACTTGATCTAAGAAACAGTCACCAATTACTTTTAAAAATTCCTCTTCTTTGCCATTACCAGGATAAAAATTATTCCAATCAATACCCGGAAAATTGAAATCCCCCATTATGATAACGGATCCCTTACTGGACATGTCACTAATAATACGGTACATCTGTTCATCTTGTCCCTGGTTTGAATTAGGTGGCCTATAAATGTTTCCAAAGCGTAGCTTTTTGCCCTTACTGCTCATCAACTCCAGCCAAACCATATCAATATCAGTAGGCTTATCATTTATGACCAATTCATTGCAAATAAAATTGTCTCTAACATAAAATAAAACCCCACCACCTCTTTTACCTACTCTATCCTGTCTGAACAAATTATACCCAGCAATATGTAATAACTCTGCATCAGATTCGGTAGCCCATGTCTCTGTAATTCCAATAACATCCAACTTCTCATCCATAACTATGCTTTTCAATTCATCCATCTTGTTCCTAATACTGCGAGCATTGGTATAGAAAACTTTAAGCATGCATAAGTTGCTTTTATTTAACACCCTGAAATTTCCTAAATTACAATTGTTAACATTACTACTTTTGTTCGTCACTTTATTTCCATTTCTAGCAATACCCAAAAAAATTTCATTTTCTCGATACCTGATGCTTGAACCATGCCCCCCATTCCAACTTAGTTTTTTGACTCCAAAGCCCTTAAAATTAATCCACTAACCATTTTGACCCCTGTAGAGCTCAGATGCAGGCCATCCCTAGCAATCCAATCCCGTTTACAATGACTCCATACATCAATGAACCTGATACTGCGCTTTTCGCAAATTGACTTCAGTAGCAAGTTCATACACCTCGCACGTTGATTTAGCCAGCTCCTATGCACTCCATACCTGGGAAGCAAACCAACCACTTGGACATTCGTCGAAAAGCTGGTTGCTTTATCCAACAGGGATTCCCATTCCCTAGAAAACTCCTCATTTTTACTGTGGCCTACATCATTTGTTCCCACCCACAAAGTAACCATGTCCTCCTTATTCAATACTCCCTTCTTTTCAGCAACCATATTAACGTCTTTTACCCTAGCCCCTGGTAAACAACACCTAGCCACCTTACGCTTTACTCTCCCAACTGTGTTACCCACCTCCCTTACCATAGAGTCCCCCAAAATTACACCCTTAGTTTCCCAATCTAACTCCTCATTTGAAACTTCCCCCTGAATCTCTGGAACATTTATACCCTCTACAACTGGCCTACACCCTAATGCTGACTGGGCTTCCAAAACTAGCATCTTAAGTCTTAAGTCTGAGAGTTCAGCACATTTAGTGCAAATATAATCCTCCTCAAAAACAGACTCATTTTCCCCCTTATACAGGCAGAACATATGACATAAATCACAAGAGATCCACCTGTCCCCCTTCCCACTCTTTACCTCTTTCATAATGCATATAACACCCATTCTACTCAGTGAATATGTTCCAAAAGGCAAAACAGAAAGATAAAAATGCAAAAAAACACAGAATAAATACTAAAAACAGCAGTAAATAAACAGAGTTGCTACACCCAATAAAGCACACAAAATAAAAAAACCAGGAGATCACCACATGTTAGGCTTAGCTCCAAAAAATGCAAAAACACTTCAAGAATACAATAACAGCAAAAAATGAGCCCCCAAAACACAATAAAACTAAATTACATGATAAAGTGAAGTAAAAAACCTAAAACTAGACAGTAATAATGAAAAATTATAGTAAAAAAACACTTATCAAATTAGCAGCAATAACACTCCCTGCATCACAGGCGCCCTCTCGAACTATAAATAACTATAAATAACTATGAAGAAAATATTTTTATAGAATTACATTGCTATGGCTCAATGTGGAATAGGATTCTACATACAATGCAGTAATTACCTGAAAATACCCATTTTTGACTGTGAGAGCTCTGAGGTACACAATTCATGGATTGTATATGATTAAGCAATACAAAAATGTTTATTTACTGTATAAGTTATATTTTCTTTCAAACTTCATGCTTCTATTGTATTTAGTTAATAAGAATATGATTTCATTAGTGGCCATGCATGACACAATCAAACATCAGACATCACTACTAATACTACAGTAGAAGACCGTTATAATGCCGACCTATATAACGCAATTCTCTATAAACCGCACTCTTTTCAGAAGTAAACAATAAGTTTTGAAGTTAAAAAACTCCCTCTGTTTTGCTTTGCAAACATAAAAATTGTTAGGAAAATTAAATTTTAAAACAGTTTTTCATTTTTCCATCTTAATTCAAAGTTTTAAAATGAAAATTAGTGTTCACAGTAAAAAGAAACTATCAGATGGCTCTTGAAAATGCAGCTGTTGTGCAATCTATCAAGCTAGCAGAAGTGCAGGATAATTCACTTTCTTTTGATTGTGAAACATACTTATTTGTGAATGACTAATAGTAATATTAGTGCTTCAATAATCATTGCAGATCCTGAAGTGCTAATATATAGATATATTCTGAATATCAATTTCAAAATTTGTGAAATAATCTTATATAATGCAAAAACCTGTATAACGCAAAAGCTCTGGTCCCAAGGTGTGCGTTATAACAGTCTTCTACTGTACAATGTTATAAGGTCTCTCATTTTATACACACTTCTACCATGTTTGTTTTAGCACTGAATAAAGCACGCAAACCTCCAAGTTTGCGTTTTTGGCAGGGCTGTGGAGTCGGAGTCGGAGTCGAAGAGTCGGAGTCGGACTGATTTTGGGATAAAGGAGTCGGAGTCGTTAGAACACATGCCGACTCCGACTCCGGGCTTCTTTTTTTCTTTCCTTTTTATTAACTCTCCTTGCATTTTTTAAAAATTGACTACCAATTGGTTCGGTTACGTGTGTAAGAAGATACTAATGAGAAAATAACTGCCATTATGGCAATCAGCTAGCTTGGGTGCTTACCGAACTTTCTGTAGCCGTCCCCTAGTTTGCTTGCTTTTTAACTTAACTAATAGCAACTGTCAGCGAACGGTTTTGTTGCCTAACATTTTCAAGTAATCACTTTCATATAAAAATAGAAATATATATTGTTTTGTTCGATCTCAGTTATAAAGTAGTAAAGGAAACGTAACAAATTAGTAAGTCAAAGCCCGTAGCTAAGGTTGAAACTTTTAAGAGTGATCGGCAAATTCAAAGAAGTTCTGGAGCGAAAGCACGAATCCAAAAGATCTGATGAAATAATTTAATGTTTTTTTCTTTTATAAGACTATTTCTATAAATTTCTCTCACTAAAAAGGATAGAACAAAATAAGTGTAAATGATTTCTTGATTACAACACTCAATAATTGCAGTTAATCTTAAAATCTTCATATTAAGGTTAATTCTAAAGCAGTCAATAAAATTTAAATTAAAAATTTAGCGAAGAAGAGATATAGGTATAGTAAAAGCTATTCGTACAAATTTGTATACCGCCGCATTTTGTGTAAAATAAGCTCCTGATGTATACAAGCCCTATTTTCGTTAAAATTTTATTGATAAAATATAATTTAAAATATATTTACGAAAATTTTTAAAATTAAAATATTTATATTTTTTATAAACTCTGAAATTAACTTTGGGTGTCATCTACTAGATGGGTGCCACCCGGGGCAAACCACCCCCTCTCAAGAACTTGGATTTAGAAAAAAAGCTTTTTTTTTCTCTCAAGTTACAGCTTTTAAAAATTGAAAGAACACGATTTGGTTAATATCTATTTGTTAGACATTAAGGGGGGGGGCAAATTACAGGCAATCCTTTTCAATTTTTTTAAAAGGGATTTTTATGTCATCTTACTTTTTAACTCGTAACTATTGGAAAATTTGATTTTTAAATTGAATTTCTAACGTTGTATGCGTCTTGGGTTTCATAAAAAGGAATTAATATTTCAATCTCTGTTTAGAGGTTTTCCCCCTTCCCCTGAAGGGAGAGAGGGAGTTGAAAAAAATACAATTAAAAAAAATTTAAAAAGTCCGGAGTCGGAGTTGGAGTCGGAGTCGGACGTTTCAAAATCCAGGAGTCAGAGTCGGGGTCGGAGTCGGCCATTTTCCTTCCGACTCCGCAGCCCTGGTTTTTGGCAATGCAGTTTTTAAAAGATGAAATAATTCTTTGATGCCAAGGAAGACATGGATATCATTTGGAAAATGCTAGATTTATGGGTTTAGTCACTATCAAAAGTTCAAAATTTTAAATGAATTTTACAGTAAATTAAATAATGGAATAATATAAAACACTTAGTGCACAATTTTTAAACTAAACTTTAAATTTTGGAGATTTTTTTTTTTTTTTCAACATTGTAGTCCACTTAAAAATTTGTACGAGACCATATATCATATTTCATAGATTAACATTTAAATCAGAGAAATTAATATATTATACATTGATTGGCACAAAAGTATTGCACTTAATAACAATTCAATGAAAATCAATATTTACCTTCTCTACAGCTGGAGGCAATGCTACAGATCTTGGTCTGTTGGGTAGAGGAGGGGGTTGCAAAGCAGCAGAAAGTGGAGAAACCGGGATATTAACCTCTATGTTTTTATCACTGGGAGGATGAGTATAGATTTCTTCCTCATCCGAGCCTTCTGGGAAAAAGTGACCATAAATGCTTGAACCTGAAGATGAAGATCTGTTACTGCCACAAGGTTCCAGAGTTGGTTTTCGTGTTGAATCACAAGGCAAAGGAGGTAGAGGAGTGCTAAAGTAAGTAAATTTAAAACAAATGACTATGTATTATCCCTACTAAAAATACAAAAAAAGAAAAAAAACAACCAAGTAGCAGAAAATAAAAGCACAAGAAAAAGGTTTACTTGTCTTCGTTATACCTTTAATAAAGTTTTAAGCAATGATGACATTTCATTTTATCAATTACAAAGTACTTACATAAATAATTACTTTTTTAAAATTGCACTAAGGATTCATGTTTGATTTCGTGCTAACTACTGATTGCTAATATATAAAAGTTATTTGCTAAGAATATTTTAAACTATCAGCTGCAAAATTTACTTAGAGATGAAAGAAAATGACTAGAAACCAAAATTTGATTATATATATATATATATATATTTCAAAACATACAGTACATACTTCAATATGAAGATTTACATAATATAACGACAGACAAACATTATGTGTGTTCATGAAAAGATATATTTCTTAGATCAATCATTATCTGTCAGTCATCTCATTCATTACGTCACAAAGTTACCATACTCAACCATATAGTTTTATAAGAAAAACAAAGGGTAGTAAAACTCCTTCATCAAAACAAAAAGCATTATGAGGAAAAAAAAACTTTCGTGTATTTATCTTTACTAATAATAAAGCTGAAAGTCACTTTGTCTGGATCTCTCTCTGTCAGGATGTCTGGATCTCTCTCTGTCAGGATGTCTGGATCTCTGTCAGGATCTCTGTGACGTGCATAGCGCCTAGACCGTTTGGCTGATTTTCATGAAATTTGGCAAAAAATAGTTTGTAGCATGAGAGTGTGCATCTCGAAGCGATTTTTTGAAAATTCGATTTTGTTCTTTTTCTACTCCAATTTTAAGAACATTTTCCCAAGCAAAATTATCAAAGGATGGACGAGTAAATTACCAAGTTATCATTACAAAGGAACTGTAACATGGGCAAGCTAATTGGCGAGAAATTCATCATACATTACTTGTAAATATACAGGCGAACCAAAAGATCTTTTAATTTTCTACTACGGGCAAAAACGTGCGGGTGCCTCTAGTAATACATAAAACAGATAGTCTAATACAAGAATTAACAAATTACTAATCTAAACACTTACTTCACAATTGATGCCTTTCGATAATCTGCATTTTCATTGGCAGGGGTGGGTGGTAAGTCTCCTCTTCGGTTCATGGTGAACCTCGACGTCAAACTTGGAGAATCTACTTCTCTGATTGACTGCTTCATTACAGAAAATCGATCAACTAAGCGACGGTGTAAAGGAATAACTTCAGGGGGTGCTAGTCGTCCATGAAGCGAAAGACCTCCTTCTAATATTTGTACCTAAAGCAAACACATATTTGATGATGAATAGCAAACAAATATCAACACAAAATTATCTTCTGAACAGTTGAATGCAAGCACAGTCAAACAGTAGCTCATATTAAAGAACACATAATTTCTCAGCATAAACTTACACTAAAGTAATCATACCTTTAACCAAGTAAATAGTTTACATTTATTTTAAGGGTTAACCCCTTGCAGTCTTATATTAAATATTTGCCATTAAGGCCATATGTCGAGCAGTATCCGACATGTGTTTAACAGCTACATAACTTTTGAGGACTTAAAATGGCATCTCTAAACACAATTCTTGGTATATATTATAAGTCATACAGTCCTCCATTGTATGACTTATAATACTCCCCACTTATGGTTTAAAATCTCTTTGGATTTACACCAGAGGAAAAAAAACTTCTTTTTTTTTAAATTGACCTAAGATGATTAATGCAGAAAAATATTACACTTGATGCAGTTTTTAATTTTAATAAGGAAGTTTTAAAAAAGTTTAACAAAACACACTGAATTAAACGTAAAACATACATTTTTTATAAACAATACCAGTATTTTTAAGTTCTGGTACATAATCTCTGATTATTAAGCTAAAGTTAGAGCATTTAAGTAATACTTGCAAAGCAAAGCAGACTCCAATATCAACAATCTGCATTCTTAAAGCATAAATTTTGAATGGTAAATTTTCTTCTTTAAATAACTTTTAAAAATGCCAAAACAACTACCTTTTCTAAAATTAAAGACTTTAATTTGATGATTTTTTGTGTTTCTTCTGGATTTTGAAGGCTGAATTCAAGTGTGAAAAAGGCCTCCTGATACTTAGCAATGCCACCATTGACTGCAGCTTCTATCACACCCTGCAGCCTCATACTCAAAGGACTTATGGAACGGCGAGGCTCTGCTGTGTATTGCGCAATGAGTTTGCGCAATTCCTTGTTCATATGCTCAACAGTTTCACACGCATGAGTTATAGGTGATAGCTCCACAACATGCCATTCGATAACTTCAAACCATCTCAAAATACCAGGGAGTTGAGAAGCTGTTGTCAGAGTTGTACGTTCAATCCACAAACTCTATAGAAGGAGAAATATTGTTATGAAATTAAATACACTAAAACATTCATTTATATGAAATGTCAGCTAATTTAATGCTTACAATAATTTTGTTTGGTGCATTATAGCAAACAATGCATAGGGCCCACGATAGGGATTTCAAATATTAACCAGTAGATTAACCAAATTAAAAAAATATTAGCCAAATTTTAAAAGCCTTAGCCAAAGACTAATTTCAACAAATCAGAGAACAAAGTAAAATTTTAGAAAGGATAAAATGCAAACACTTGAACTTTTGTTTAAAAAATGCAGCATACACTTAAGATAAATAAACACTTGGTTGGCAGGGTTCATTTTTTCTTGCGAAATGTTAAATAATCTTTTGACATAATTTTGGGGATTTTTATTCTATTTCAATGGAAATTTTGGAGATTTTTTTCCCCACCAAATAAAGAGTTTTTTTTTCCTCAAATTTATGATTTTATCGCATTTAGCATAGTGGTGAATCTATTGTTTATATCTTGTTGGATTTCTTACAGCATAATGTGAATAGCACTATGATTAGTAATTAACAATTTGAGCATTAAAGTTTTAAAAAAATAACTATTGTCTTACTTCTTACCTTGAATTCATTGTCTTTGTCCACTTGTCCCTTTTGAATTGGTCTATCAAACTGAAATGAATGTACATCGTTGACTAGGTAATAGCTAATAATTTTCTCTGGAATATCACGATTTTCAAACTCAGGTCTGAGTTTTGGTATTGGTTTTACATTGCATATTTGAATGTCTAACATGATATAGGAATTATAAATACTTTTTTAGATATTCAAAAAAATGAGAAACTGAAAAAATAGATATGCAGCTAAATAAGTTTGCCTGCCCTAAATGAATTTATAGCTTACAATTCTTATTAAGACAAATTCAAAAATTCACAAATAAATCGCCTCCTTTTTTTTTTTTTTTTTCCAAATTTGCAATAACTTTATTGAACTGTTTTGATCAGTAATATATCTAACTGATAAAAATCAAAAGTTGGGGTTAAAAATAAATGTAAGTAACTCTTTTTTTTTTCGTAGGTTATTCAGAAAAGCAGTTCCACACTTTTAATTAGTTAGTATAGAATCATGTACATATTTCATTACTCTACAATGGCACCTAACAAAACAAATTTAAAAATTCTATTTTCATTTCATTTTTAAAGAAATCACTGCATACATTTTTAAGAAACTCGCTGAGCTTTGTTCCATTTTAACACTTTACCCTAAGACTTTTGGCGATGAGTTTTACCAGCAATTGGCATCTTATTCTGTTTTAGTAAATAGACAGAACCAAACCAAAAATTGTTAAAGTTTTAGGAGCTAGGAAAACATTTTACAGACATCAAAGAAATTATTCCTCAGTAGGATAATGGCACTAGTAACAGACACGCTTAAGACATTGCTCTCAGGTTAACTCAACTTTCTGAGCCTTTAGATGTATTTAGACGTTTAAAACTATTTTTCTCTCATGCAACTAGATGTCATCTAATGCTTGGTTGCTTTTAGATCCTCGGAATAAGTTAATTCTATTGTTATTTGCACCATTTTAAAAAAAAAAGGTCCGACCCCCAGTAACAGACACCAACTATTCTGATGATACCCAGTAACAGATAGGATGAGGAAAGGATGAGTATTAGATAGAATTCCCTTTTTCTTTTCAAAATGTACAAAAGTTCTTTATTTTTATATCTAAAACCTTATTAAATTCAAATGAACATGAAACACCAGCAGATCTCGTGGTGGCTGTTCATAACTTTCCACCACTGACTTGTAAATGCCAACTGGCTCATGAAATTCACTCTAATAACACCAGATGGTTACATTCTATTCATGAGCCACAGCAACATCAGTTTAATCCGCCTAAAATTCTTATTATTTAAATCCAAACTTACAACTGTCTGTTACTGGACCCTTGTCTGTTACTGGTGCCGTTACCCTACTTATAAGTAAAAAATAGCTTCTGAAAGATTCTTGTTCTGAAAGAACTGGTCGCTGTGGTATTCTTTATTGCCTGCATACTGGATTAGTTTAATCTTGGAAATGAACGTAATCATAATCCATTTAGAACCTTTTTAAAAATAAAGCGTTGAAACATTTTTAGGTGGGTCCGTAATACTTTCTCAGCCAGTCTGGCGCCAGAGCATGATGGTGTGCCCTTTCATCAGGGGAAGCACCCTGCCCTTTTTTTAATCTGGGGGAAACAGTCTATTATTTGGACTTTGAAAATAAAACCAGCTACAGGCAGTGATATAGACGAGAGGATGGCGCCCCGATTTTTTACTTTTTCGCACAATCGTCACTTAATGTTCTAACGCTTTGATTTTTGACTTATTATCTGTAAACGCATCTTAAAACTTTTTTCAAAAGGCTACATACAAATTCTAAGACACAATATCAATTCTACAGGAATTAACAACATGGTTATATAATCAATATGGAAAGTTTTAGCAAAATATGCATCAGAAAAGGATACATTGACCATCCGAGTTCAAAATGCTTTCATCGGGTGATGTACTTTTCATCAAAATTTGAGCTTGAGGAAATTCTGTCTGTAACCTTTGAGTAAATGCTCCAATTCTTTCATATTCAAGACCACGATACACAAAGACTTTATTCTAAGAGCAGAAGAATGAAATAAAACTAATTGGCCACAATCATTAGAAACTGCTTTTAGGTAATGCATATACAAAGCAAATTTCATATAGTAATTTAATTAACACATTGCATGTGAAAAACATACTTTTACGTCTTTCTGGACTTTCGCTGGAGCATGAGTCACACAAAAGCACATTAGTAAATTTTTGTTACTAGTGCTTGCTGCATGTATAAATTTGCAATGAAATAGATCCAATGTAATAAGCTAATGATTTGCTTTGTTAGTATTATTTATACCTGAAAAAAATTCTTTGCAAGCTACACATATTTTTAAGACTGAGAATGGGATAAAGTAAATAAATATGGTCTTATGATCTTTTATTAATTTAAAACGAGCAAATTTACTTGTAATTTACTTTGCTTTTTGAGCAATATTTCTTGGAAATATGCATATTATGTTCAATCTATATGAAACTGTGCATGGGTGTCTTTTCTTTTTAGTAATTGCATCTGACCATCCCTCAAAACACAGTAACTAAAATGGGAATCATACGTAAAAATTACGTGAAGGTCACATAAGGATCCCCAATGCATGACTGTCACGAAGTATCTCTGTAAAGTCATTAACAGGTTGCAGTAACTTAAGATGGCCTTATCATCAATGTAATAAAGTGAGGTTGCAGTGAAGTCTTCACAATATTACAAAGACATTGGTTACAAATTAACTGATTAAACAGTGGATAATCCATATAATAGGTAAAAAACGATACTAGTGTATACAATAGCTAAAAAATATGAATAACACTCACACATTCATTTAAATTACAATTAAAAACATTGCTACATTGCACCTACTAACACTAAATATAAAAATACTTTTAAAAGCTGAACTGAACAATAAAATAATCATCAGTTTAAAAAACATTTAATGACTGAAGAAAAAAAATGTGAAAAGACCCTTGGATAATCCGACTGCCGATAATTGGGAGTTTACTGTATCATGCAAATACAGCAGAAAGGAGTTTTGCAAAAAAAAATGCATTCTAGTTAAAATTTAGGGCTAGAAAAATTGTACATCCTAACAGTAGAATATTTTTCAGCAGAGTGTGGCACAGATTAAAAAAAAACTTTAAAATAGTTTGCAAAGCAAATCATCACAAACGAATACTTGAAAATCAAATGCCAAATTTCAAATTTATACTGTATATATTTATTTACTCAATTCTATACAAAGAAGCTAACCAGCTTCACAAATACCAAAGGGTTGTGGACTTGAGTCTTGCCCTTTTATTTGTTTTATTTATTTACTAGCTGCGTTGCCTGGCTTTGCCCGGTCTATTTTGAAAACAAAAATTGTGTCAAGTGACGTATATTCAACAATCAGGCATAAATAAAAGAAAAAAAATCATCATGCAAAATTTCCCCTCCAACCAATGACGACAGATATTAAAATACTTTTAAAAAATTAAAATAAAATGAGAAAGATGGATTTAAAAAGCGTAACCATGGAAACACAAAATAAAATAAGTTTCAGAATTGAAAATGAGAAAGATGGAAATAATGGATTCAAAAAGCGTTACCGTGGAAACGCAAAATAAAGTGGTTAGAAACTTGAATAAAGAACAGATTTTTGAACATTTTTTTCGCTTGTAACTTTTTTTCTAATGGAGATAGAGGGTTAAACTTCCGACCATAGGTTGAGTTAGATCTGGAGTAAAAAAGGTAGCTCTTTTCAACGGTGTCAAAGAGAAAACTGTAGGACAATTCGTTCACTTTTTATTGATAAATTAAATGAAGAAAGTAGTGCCTAAATTTCAGCTAAGCCTAAACAAATTCGAGCTAAAAACGTAAATAACTCCCGCCGCAATTAAGTTAGAGCGTTGGAACAAATTGCGTAGAACGCGGAAAATTCTTCCCTTTCCAACGATATATAATATTACTAAACGGGAGTAATTTTTCACCCCCATATTCGGGAATTTATGTGAAAATTGGGCCTAAATTGGAATAAAAAAAGAACTATTCATCGAATTGTTTTCGAACTGGTCTGCAAACCTTCTCAGGACTTAAAGGAACAAATTGTGAAAATTGCAGCTAAATCGGCCGGGTAGTTCTCGAGTTTTGAGAGTTCAAACAAACAGACGCTTTTTGGAGACTTAATTTTATACTATGTAGAGATACACACATAAGACAAATCATAAATTCAAACGCAGAATAGAAGGATCAACAGTCGGAGCCTATTCCTTTTCGACCAGTCAAGGAACCCCGTAAAATTTGAATGGGCCCCGACTGTTGATACTTCTATTCTGCTTTTGAATTTATGATTTATCTTTTGTGTATATATATATATATATATATCGATTATAAAACTATTTTATTGGACTAGTTATTCAGTAACACTTAATAAAATTGTAAACTACTGGGTTTATATATTTTTTCTTTTTAGTTTTTTTTTGGCTTCTATGCAGTCGGATTTTTTGTTTTTATTTAATAATTATTTTTTATTTTTTTATCCCTATAAGGAGCGTGGGTATCCAGTAAGTCCAAAATTAACTATAATAAAAGGAAATCGTAAATTATTTTTTTATTCGGCAACTTATAAGTAAATTTTGTGCTTAGGGATTACATCTGTTCCACCGTCTTAATAGGGTTAAAATAATACTATTTTTAAGAGTGAATATAGTGAGGAACCTCATTTTTTTTAACTAGGATCATCGCTTTTTAGATCTTGATTGCAGCATTCTTTTAACTCTATTAGGATCGTGGAACATACGAGTTCCATAAATCCAAAATTATTTATAAGCTATCAAATAGAAATAATTTCCAAATTCCTTAAAATTTAGTTAGTTTTGGACTTAGGAGAGACATAAGTCTGATGGTCCTTCTAAGGTTAAAATATTTCTTCAGTCAAGGTAGGCTCTTGATTATATTTATAACTAGCCGCCTGCGGCGACCAGCTGGTCGGCCTTTTTACGCCAAGGTTGCCGCCTTCGGCGGCTGCTTAAATAAATTTCGTGGCGGTATCAATCAATCTATATCTATACTATTATTAATTTGAATAGAATAATTTCTAGACCTTACCGTTTTCCCAGTAAGCGCGCCACACACACACACAAACATCTTATTTCATCATAGCCGCCTGCGACGACCAGCTGGTTCGCCTTCTTACGCCATTCGCCATTCTATGCAGGCAGCCACCTACGGCGGCTGTTTGGCTAACTTGTCATTTACTTTTTTACTTCAAGTTTGCCGCCTTCGGCGGCTGTTTAAATAAATTTGAAAGCAGTATTAATCAATCGATCTCTATCTTTTTTTGTGCCATTCACATTTTTAAGCCAAGATTGCCGCCTTCGGCAGCTATCTACCCTTTAGATATATCTCTTAATTTTCTTATCCATATCTATTTATTTTAACCTCCCCCCCATTTCCTAATAAAAACAAAGATCACTCAAAAAATTGCTTTTTTTATTCAAGTAGAGCGAAAAAAAAAAGTTGTCCCCAAAATTCCCCGTTGTGTGCAAAAAGTAGCGTATGACAAAGAAAAAAAATCTCGCTGTTTTTCTTGAAATAAATGCGCACAACTATGAAATGTAGTCTAATATAGATACAGCAAAACGTCCAGTTTGGGGGGGGGGGGGAATGGAAAAAGAAATAAATGCAATCCCTAAATAAAACAAAAAAAAAGGAAAGAAAAAAAAGCAAGCACTACCGGAAAAACACGTGATCATCACTTCATAAAATGTAGGAGTAAACTATATAGGTAAAAAAAAAGATTAACATTTGTTTGCGATTAAGATTCCATCCTAAATATCGAATCGAAATCCAAATAGTGACGTCAGAGACATAAAAGACTGAAGAACGCTTTTTTTCGACCGATGCGTGGAAAGACGTGATGTGTTCAGCATTAAAAAAATTGTAAAAAAAAACTATTGCGTATTTTTAAGAACTCTTTTCTTCTGAAGAGGGCGAAATGTTCTTACTATTACCAACTTAAATTTTAGAAATGAGGCTTTGATACTTCTCGCAGGATGATGTTAGAAAAAAATAAAACCCAGAAAAGAATGCAAATTAAAGGTTTTTTTCAAAAATTCATAAAAAATACAAAAACTGCTCTATCTTTAAAATGTTTTTGTTCATCATATTTAAAATTAAATTTCCGACACTATAGTACAAAAAATATTCGTCTGGCGCGATTGGTTCGGGGTCTGTGAGGTTAAAAGTACTAAAAAGTGCTAAAAATCACATAAAACATTAAATAACTTTTTTTCTAATTAAAATATCAAAAATCGAAGCCCGAGGTGCAAAATTTCAGCAAAAACTACACCTGTACACCAAATTTCATCTTTCTAGGCCTTACCGTTTTCCCCGGGATGCGCGCCACACACACAAACATCTTATTTTATTATATTTATAGATTTTAACTTTTTTCTTCCTGTTTCATTCTGAACTGCATTTTTCGACTTTAAATTTGACAGATTCTAGAAGAAAGCAATTTTTTAAAAAAATCTTCTAACTTAGAAATATTCTGCAGACTTACTCAAGAAAATGAGATGGCAATTGCAGCATTGTACTGTTTCTTTTATCGGGACATACAGTATTTGTTATTCATTTCATTAAAATTGACAACAAAATTAAGCCGCTTAAGAAAAGTCATTGCTTAAGATTATAATAATGATTGGTTTTTACCTTTAAAAAAAGTGGAAATCCAAGTCCATAAAATCCAACTCTAAAATATTCCGGTTCTGGTCGTATCTGATTTAAAATATTATCAAAAAATTTTGCTTGTGTTTTCTGTAATAAAAACAATAACATGTAATGCTTATAGCTGACAACTAAAAAATATAAATCAACCATACATTACCAAAAAAAAAAAAAAATTATAGTTATTCACTATACATAAATTTCCTTTAAAGAAGGGAAAAAAAGAGGAAGCAAAAAATTAATATTGAGAATTTTTATCATATATTTTGAACAAAAATACAGTAGATTCTCCCTCTGCTGAACATTTATGGTCAAGTATAAAATAGATAACTTTAGTTATTTGTTGTTCCTTTTTTCCACAAGTTATCAAAAATCATTGATTTCAAATAATTCTTCCATCATTTTAAAATTATATATAAAAACTTATAAAATATTTTAAATTATATTTAACAATGCCCCTATGAGGATTCAACAAAGTATCACAACTGTTTTCAAATGTGCATTAATCTCAATGTGTAACAAATTATAAATAAATTTAAAATGCACATTAGAATGGTTACAAGAGTGATATTGAGATAAAAAAACTTTACTTATAACCCAAACTTCATGTTGAAAATTACTTACTAAACTGAAGTATATGAACATTTAGACATCATTAGTCATCAAACATATTAAAGCAATTTAGCCCAGCAACATGAAATTAATTTTAGATAAACAATATAAGCATTCACATTACAAAATTATTTCGATCAAAGTAATATAGAACCTAATTTCTTACATACCAGCACAATGCTGAGTTTCGCATAATCCAGCAATTTTTTTTCATACAATTCAGCTAGTTCTTTACACAGTGGTATACCTTCTTCCCAGCACTAAATTGAAAAGGGAAAAAAATAAGGATAAAAGATAATTTCACACACTATTGGATTTAATTTGCAAGGTAAATATCACTTTTATGTCGAATGATACTTCAAATATGCCAGAATTTATTTTTAAAAACATGAAAATTTATAATTAACAAAATGTAGTATAAAAGCCAATACATTGAAAAATTTATTATTTTCATTCTTCCAAACACACCTTGACATATAATGACCTATCAAAAAAGTGCCTTTAATAGCACACGAAATGAATGGCATCTCTGAGATGTCTATGATGAGACTTGAAATGACGGACTAATTCCAATTCACTTTCACAACTTTAGTTCTTTTTTCTTACATTAGCATTCTAATTAAATACTAATATACAGTAGAACTTTCATATATCAAACTTCCACATATCAAAATTTTCTATATATCGAAATCTGAGCAAATTTCTATGTCCATTAGATAGAAAAATTGTTTCTATGTATCGAAAAAATCTCTATATATCGAAAAAAATTCAAGATATTGGTAGATTTTTTTTTTCCAATTTAAACTGTTTGTCTCATGAAAAATAAAGGTTAGGGGAGAAAATTATGTTCACTAAAGGTTGCTATGAAACTCATAAGGAATCTGGGGTTGAGGGGTGTGTAGATAAGTCGTTGTTCTGTTCTGGAGTTCTTAAATTCCCTCGAGTTTATTTCAAATCTTAGTTGTAACCAGTAACACATTAAAATCAGTTTCAAATTATCCCTTTTGTCTGTTGATTTAGTCTTTTTAACTTCAGTGAAAATCATTCAAGTAAATTGATTTCTTAACTTTTCTTTCGATTACATTGTCAAAACGAAAATCCCCTAATGTTGCGAATCAAGTTGAATTGCCAAATGAAGATGTATGAAGGCGCAAAAATGTCATTTCTGGTAAATTTAGTATTTCCCCAAGCAGAGTGCCTGCTGTTGTGAGAAATCAAAAAGCCGTAATAAAATTCTGATGATCAGAATGAATTCTCCAAAGAAAAAGCTTTTGTTTGAGCTGCAATAACAACAACTCAGTCTCTTAACCATTCGCAGAGGAAAAACACCCTAAAGTTCAGAGCATGGAGAAAATGTGCACTAAGAAGTGGTAAATGTAGCCACTTTTTCAAAAACAAGATATCACTTACTCTATCCCTCTCTCATTAAAGGAAATACCAGGGAATACAATGTTTTTACTCAGATGGGGATACTCTTTTGTTTGCATGGAAAGGAACATTTCTGTACATTTTGAAGGAATTTTCGTTCCTTTATTCCTAAGGGTGATTTTAAAAAAAAAGTATTTTCTTTTTCATAAAAAAAAGTATTTTAAGCTCAGCGACATTTATAATCAAAATAAGTGTTTGTAGCAAATTTACTGCAAAAAATAGTAAATTGGATCATTTGC
Organism: Uloborus diversus; assembly: GCF_026930045.1. Classification (NCBI taxonomy): domain Eukaryota; kingdom Metazoa; phylum Arthropoda; class Arachnida; order Araneae; family Uloboridae; genus Uloborus; species Uloborus diversus. The sequence goes on along the minus strand of NC_072739.1, from coordinate 79,900,430 downwards.
AGTAGTGCACACTCCAAATCTTCAACAATTTCAACGGATTATCCACAAGTTATAAGCTAAAACTTGATGTGATTTAAATTTTGCATACATTTTATTCAGTTACTATACTTAAATATTTTCATAGTGCCTAACAGTACTATTTGATATCTTTTAACTCTCGGCATAGTCTCCAAAAACAAACAATTTTTGTCATATTATTAGATGTTTAGTAAAATTCAGCATTTAATAAGAGTACAGAGTAAGGAGAATTTAACAAAAATGCACAAGCAAGTGAAAAGCAACCAGGAAATTTAAAAAAAAAAAAAAAAAAAAGCCAATGCACAAATAAACACATATAAATAACTACCTTTCCTTTATCAAAGTAATCAATAATTCTGTGATACAGTGTTTCTTTTCGTTGCCACTCTGGCTGTTGATTATATCGATGATCAGCTGGCAAGGTGTTGTTAGAAAAGGTTAACAAATCTGCGTGCAGCTTTAAAGTAAAGGCAGCTTCTGTATAATTTTCGGCTGGCAAATGAAGCTCACACAACTTGTAAATATATCGTACATACATTTCTTTTCTGTTGATCTCATTTTTATAAAAATTCTGAAACAGGAAAAATATAAGAACAGAACATGGTTAAAATAACTGACAAATGAAAACTGGTATACTTAAAAAGTTAAAACAACATTACATAAAGTAACCATGTTTTCCAAAATGGTACATAGGTAAATGTACATAGCATTGCCTTTCAATTAAAAATGGGGGCTATAAACAATAATGGTGGGATGAAGAAAGTAAGAATGATTTTTGGTGCTTGGTGATTGTTTTGCTAGGGGTAACAAAGAAGTATTGTTCCAAGCAACCAGTCTTTCATCGTGAAATGACAATAAACATAAAAACTAACCAAACATGATACAAAGTACTGTGACTGCCAGAGAGCACAATGGCTGCTCAATTCCCTTGCTGTCATGTATGCATGTTATCAGTAACTTTTGTGAAAAATCTTCATATCCAAATATTCTTAAAGCGATGAGAGAGGGCAATTATTTGGGAACTTCATCAAATAATTCTATACCACACAATTCTCTCATTCCCTTTCAAAGCCATTTTTAAAAAAAAAAATTTTAATAATTTCAGACATTTGTAATTACATCATAGGAAACTGAATGAAAGAAAAAATTAAAACATTGCATTGGAATGGAATGAAAATTTTTGGAAAATATTGTTTAAACATTCTTTACTGGGGAATCCCACTCTTTATACCACATAAGTTAAGTACATGGTATAGTCACTATGAAATTTGTATGAATATGTAACAAAACTATAGCATTATTTAAATATTCTCACCAGAAGATTGACTGTGCAGCTCATTCTTTTATCTCTATTTTCCTCACCGTCCATTACATTTCTATAATAAAGTAATTTTTGTACATAATTAACATCAAGATTTATAAATTTTCATTTTGCATACTTTAAACATCCATACAAGAAAATAAAAATTAAACAATATTTATTTTTATTATGTCACATCTTGGAGATACTAAAAACAACATAGGGTGGTAACTTACTACAAAATACCATGCTTTGCCATCAATCTTTGAGTTGAACCACACCATTGTTGCGGTTACTCATCTGGTGTGCTAATTCTACTTTAGCTACCAGTTTGTTAGGCTCTCTTGGCTCCCTTAAGAGATTTTTCGCCACCAGCTCAGGTAATTCCTATTCCGGGCTGATGAGTGCTAAAAAGCACGAAACTGCAGTCCTCTGATGGAATAACGGAGCTGGCGGAGTATTTTAAATTTTCTGCCTTAGCCCTGGCTGAAAGCGGTAACTTACTACAAAATACCATACTTTGCCATCAATATTTGAGTTGAACCGCACCATTGTTGTGGTACTCATTTGGTGTGCTACTTCTACTTTAGCTACCAGTTTATTTGGCTTTTGGCTCCCTTAACAGTTTTTTCGCCACCAGCTCAGGTTAACCTAATCGGATGGAATAACTGAGCTGGAGGTGTATTTTAAGTATTTCTGCCTTAGTCCTGGCTTAGGGCGGTAACTTACTACAAAATATACTAAAAACAAGCCATACAAAGTTGCTACACAAAAGCTTGTAATTGACACATCATCAATGAATCTTCAACATTAATTAGATGATTATGAATGCCATAGATGAATGTGATGCTAGAATGAAATGAATGCTGCACCAGCTACTTTATACATCGGCAAACTTCCTTTTCAGAAATTACTGAGAACAGTTTTTAGTAATGAGGTTTGAACTGGGCTAAGCACTAAATGACTTCCTTTCCAACAAATGATAAGTGAGAACTGCTTTTAGCAGTTGAGGCTTGAAAAGAATAGCAATTTACCCTATTTTTTAACTGGTTTAAAATGTCAGCTGAAAATTAACATTGTAGAAATATAAGTTTTAAAAGTTGCAAATTTCAAAATGTTTTATTTGCAGCCAGAAAATTTATATGACTACAGCATGAGCTTCCTCTTAGAATTTTTAGGAAGCCCCAAATATGACTGTAAAACTGCTTAACAATTTTAGTTTCTGCTTTTGACTGCCTTTTTTAAAGAGATTGCAAACATTAGAACTTACGAAACAAAAATATTTGAAAGAGTTAAATAATTATAGTAAGTGAGGATACATTTGATAAAATGTAGCCACAAGCTAGATTTTCCCATTCTGAGGTTTGATTCAACTCTGTTACAATGCATTTTTATGATATTTAATTTTCTTTGTGAAGTGTCAAATATGATTCAACCTGTTACTACCCATATTGCTGAGAATTCAAGTGCAACATATGTAATTTAAAAAAATTTCTGTCAGTCGGTAAGGTGAAATAAACTTCAATCTGATTTCTGCTAAGCCACTGAGCATTAGTCAGAGTTGTATCAATGTGCATAGAATGTTTAGAAAAATTTTCCCAAACAAAAAGTGTGGGACCCAAAATGAGACCGACCTTCTCATAATTTCAGAGGTTAATCGAGCCCTGTATCTATAGGTTGGGTCATAGGGGTCATATAGGGGTGCCCATCCCCCCTCCCTAAGAGCGATGACACCCCCTCCCCCTCCAAATGCTACAAAGTATCCCCCAGAATAATAGTTGCCATCAAAAAAATCCCGGGTCATGATACCATTGAACAGAACCATTGCCTAAAGCCGGAGATAGCTTAAAATATGGTTTTGCAGACATTCTTCTTTTTTTATTAATAATTTAAATTCACAGGAAATATATTAACATTTTCTTAGTATTAATTCTACTAGTAATATAAAATATTTTAAGATTAATTTATGCACCACCTACATTTTAAAACAAACATGCTGAAATACTTAAATTACCTGTAATCCAATAATCTTTCTAAAAGTCTAGTAATGGAATTAATGAAAGCAACCCCGTTTTCTTTCCATGCTGGATCACTAGTTCTAACTCTTTCTAAAAGGCTGAAAATAACTTGATATTAGACAAATGGGAAAGAAGTGTTTACAAATGCATAAAATACATTACTTTGAAGTTATTGAAACACCATGGAATAGTTTAGAAATTAAAACAGTATAACTTCATTGGAAGGATAAATAACTTTTGAAACCAAATTTGCCTATAATTTCAACAGAAATAGTGATGATAATTTTTATAAACTTAAAGCAAAACTAATCAACATGATTCCAGTCAATCTACAAAAATTATTTAGTAGATAGTTTCATATCTATTCATTAATAGCAATTTATAAGTACATGAAGTTTATTACAATAAGGAATATTTTTTAAATCAAAGCATAAAACTTTGAAGAAACATAGTTATGTTAGCAAAATAACATCATCCATAAAATTTCAAGTGTATTTCATACAGTCATTAAATAAATATAATGATAAAAAACTTCAATAATATTGAAATTAAAACTAAAAGATAAATTTTTAAAGGAAAGTTAGAAAATGTATGCTCTTTAAAAATGCACTTCATTTTGACAAAAGCATTTAGCTAAAGCAATAATATGCACAAAACAGAAGAAAATGTTCTTTAAATATAAACATTTTATCATGCAAATGCAATGTTTAAAGTTTATATACACTTCTATGACAGGGTCAAATGGGGTAATTATGACAGTGGAGTAATTGTGACTAGCATAGTTTTAAAAATAAAAAAAAAAGTCCAGAGTTTAAGAAAAATTTAATATATTTCATCAAGCTCTATGTGTATATTTTATTTTAGGAACCTTTAAATAGTTGTTAGATGAAAATATTGAGTCATTATTTAAATAATTCTGAAATGTTGTGAAAATATTTAAAGAACAGCTTTATTACAGGTTGATTCAAAGTGATTTCAGCCCTGAAAGAACATTCTTATGGTAAGTGAAAATCTTTATAACTAAGCCCATCGTGTCTTTTTCAACTTTTGAATATTATTTTATCTGTCTGTTTTTGAACTTGAACCTGAAAGTACATAAACACAATTACCCTAATTTTTTACAAGAATGGAGTAATTTTGACCGCATAAAAAAGTTTAAACACAAAAGCAAATAAAAAGAAGTAAACAAGCTCCAATTAAGAAATTTAAATGAAGGCTAAAGCAAGTAAGGTATGGAAAAGTATTAACAGCAAAATACATTGTTTAAAAGCTGAGAACATTGAGAATATGAGAACTAAAAAAGAATTAAAAGAACAAGAAATGAAGCATATCAAATTGGAAAAGTCTAAAGATGAACTAGTAAAGAAATGAAGCAAAACTTAAAACAAAAAGAAGAAAATAAAGAGAGTAAAAAGAAAAAAGGTCAGAAGCCTTAAATAAAAAAATCAATATAAAAAAAAGTTAAGAATCTTAGATTTTCATTATCATTAGATTTCAGTTTTCATTATCTTCTGATTCAGGCACCAGATAAAGTAAAACTTATAACCCACCACAATGTGATCTGAAATCAAAAGATCTAGAAAAAGTGGGTTACCTGACACTAACAGAGAAATTCAAAGCCTGGATCTTATATCTTAACCTTTTTAAAGGGAGATTACAGGAAAACAACAACAACAAATTAACAAGAACTTTCAGGAAAACAACCACAGCATTAGTGATCATAATTACTCTATCAACACATGTTCAGATAGAAATTACAACAAAAACAAGCATCCATAATTCTTCACACATTCTCAGAATCACTCCATTTTTTTCATTCCTTGTAATTTATTTTTGGTGGGATAGTTATAAGCACCCCTTTAAGAGCCTAAATAAATTATTTATAAGGTGGATAAATGTTTGATATATTCTTTAACAGTTAAAAAATTGCCCTAAATCCTTAAAACATTTAACTTAATTTTTTAAAGAACAGCTACCAAAGCTTGGGTTTTTCCCCAAGATCATGGGTAATCAATAGAAATCTTCGGTTCATAGAATCTTGTTCGTAACTCTTGGATTTAGGAGGGTTATAAGGTGAACAAATGTTTGATATATTCTTAAACAGTTAAAAAATTGCCCTAAATTATTAAAACATTGAACTTAATTTTTTAAAGAAGCATAAAAAAGTTTGAAATAAAAAATGTGAGAAGTGTTCATAATTACTCCCAAATGACCCTATACACAGCTACCAAAGCTCGGATTTTTCTCCCTAAGATCACGGGTATTCAACAGAAATTTTAGGTTCAGGGGATTTTGTTTGTATTCCTTGAATTTGGTCCTCATTAATGAAAAAAAATGTCAAAGACTTTAACCATAAAACATAATAGTTTCACTAATATCTAATTTTTTGGCTCAGTATTGTGGAAAACCAAACAAAAAAAGGGGGGGGAGAAAATCTTCCCCACTCTATGCCTGGATGTATTTTTGCTCTTTATGTCAAGAATCTTCCCAGCCTATTTGTCATGCATTATATAATTGCACTTTTTTTTTTTTTTTTTTTTTTTTGAAGTAGCAGCAGCAGATTATTTTTACATCATGTTTTTAATGAATTGTTCCAAAGAAATCATTATTGAGAGGTCAATTTCATTTCAGTACTTATCATAATTTTTGAGATTAATAATCAACCAAAACAATATCAGCAATTTCAAAAAAGGAATAATTTTTAAGAATTGTTAGTTGCATAATCTTAAATTTTCTTGCCTAGATCTAAGGAATATTGTGAGCCCAATCTTGGGTTTAGCAAAAAAAAAATCACAATGGCAACCCCACCTACTCAATGTAATTTCAAAGATAAATTTACTTCTGAAAAATTCAAAAATACACTTCAGAATAAGAATGAATACAAAATAGAAAAGCACACTTACACAGAGCTCAAATGTTCCCTACAGCAGCATGAAAAACAGAAAACAAGAATTTAATTGGCAGCAAATAACAACAATAAGCAGCAGCAGGAAAAAAATTGAAAGAGACAGAAAATTAACCTTTTAATTTGGATTTAAAAAAAATGGTAAATTCAATATGAACATCAAATGTCATATAATGTCTAATTAATGTAACAGAAACTTGCAGATTCAATATTAAATCTTTTTAACAAGGTCAATATCCACCTATAAAATAAGAAACAATTTACCTTTACACTAGCGACAATTTCATACAAATTAATAATGTACCTCAGAGCCAGAAGGAAGTAAGTCACATTATCAGTGGCAGAGCCTAGAGGGGTCCAGGGGGTCCGGACCCCGTCCGAAATGACTAAGTGTAAATATATGGTAGCAGAAAAAAATGCATTGTGTTAGTAAAAAAAATGCTTCTCAGAGCACTTCTCCTTTGTTTAGTTCCCTCCAAATTTCTTAGAATTTTTTCCCTGCATGGGTTTCCTGGGGAAGGGAAGTGGAGAATCTACTTTGCATTAAATTTGCTGCCTGTTTTAAATTCAAATGCATTCAAAATTATTACTTGTAAGAAAAAAACAATTAAATAAAATTTTCATCCATAAAATTTATTTTGCTTATTTTCAAGAAGATCTGTATATCAATTTGCCGAATTTCCTTCCCCCCCCCCAAATAACTTCCTGGCTAAGCCACTGATTGGACCTCCTCCGAAATGAAATCCTGGCTATGCCACCGCATATTATGATAATTTTACAGGCCAAAGGAAAAACTTTTCTCTGCCAAATGCAAAGGGTAGGAACCGTGCTCTTTTAACCCTGGTAAAAAATTGAAAAGGATTGCTTTTTAAGAATTACGTTCGAATGGCTCGATGTGGAATACGCTTCTACATACAATGCACTAATAAACAGAAAATCGCAATTTTTGAACTTACCACGCTCTGGCTCTCAGGTACAGAGTATATATAAAGAATACATTTCAAATTAAAATGGTAAAGATAAGTTTCATAGCCTTAAAAATTTCATTCAATGCATAGTATATACAAAATTGTAAAAAAAAATATTTAAAAAAACCTTGATTTGAAAAAAAATCTTATACATAGGATTTTTTTTTTCTTTAAATCTGCTCATTGTTTAACATAAGGATTAATTTTCTTCAATGCCTCCAAACAAATGTCCGCAATGTTTTTTATTTTTAAAACTTTAACTTTAAAATTCACTTCATAATTCACTTAAATAAAAAGTCCTTACAGAAAATTTTACTTAGATCAAGACTTTCAAAGAAGTGAAAAATTATGTTCAATATGAATACTGTCCTTTCATTAAGTTATCAATTATTGAAATAACTAATTTCTTTAAATTACATACTAAAGCATACAATGACCCAAAACTTTATACTTTTCGTCACCTTTATGGTCCTGAGTGGAGGAGTAGGAGACATAAGGATTATCAAAAAAGTAAGTACTAAAGTTGCTCATGCTAGAACTTAGAAATAAAATGAGAAAAGTATTCCAAAATAAGTAAAGTAACCATTTACGACTTAATTATGTGTAACTCCATTCTCTAAACACAATTTAAAATTCTTTTAGTTCATACCTAAATTTGACAGAATTACTCTTTTTATCTTAGAAAGTGCTCGTTAATAATAAAAGAAAAGTTAGAAATATACAAAAAGAAAGGAAGAAGTTTTAAATGAAACATCAAACAGTTGAATGTGAACAGTTTGAGCATTTATATATTTTAAAAAATCCATGAAAAAAAAATCAAGTTTAGGGTTTTCTGGATTTTGGGGGTTCCAAATTTTGGATTCCATACTGTATTTCTACACCACAATTAGACAAGAATTTCACTAATTTTTGTTGAAATTCAGTTGAGTGTTACTAGATTAGCAAAGTTTGGGTCATAAAAAATCAAAAACACCAGTAACACTAACTTGAATGAGAGAAAACAAAGCAAGCAAATGATAAAAACAGAAAAAGAAAGAAAGAATGAAAATTTTGAAATGAAAAATGGAAACAATTGCTCGTTATATATCTAACTTTGCACAACCTCGTTTATCCAGATCTCTGGTGTATCAGATCAAATGTGACAATTTTGAATATTTTATGTTTACATAGGTAATTTGAAATTAAGCACAAACGTAACTGGGTAATTCCATGGATTACTGACTGACATTTTTAGAGCAAAACAGTAAGTATTTTGTAACGTTTAACACAAAATATACTTTGAGCAAACACTCTTTTCTTTTGGATTATTGTATTTTTTATGCTAAATTTAATGGTTTAATTGAATTCTCAAAGTACATTTTGGATGAATTTTCAAAAAAATTTTAAAACATGGTAACTCACTGACATTTTACAAAGTAGCATCTCAGTCAGTTACCACGCTTTCGATAATTTTTTTTTAATTAAAATAAATGTACTTCGAGAATTCAATTATACTATTATATTCAACTTAAAAATACATTAATCAAGGAAAAAAGATCTTTTGTATAATGCAATTTTTGCAATTGAATATTGCAAAATACACTGTTTTGCTTTAAAATGTCAGTCAGTTACCCATGGAATAGCCCAACTATGAGCATGCTGAACATTCACTTTTGATTTTGATTAAATGTACAGCTCATGCATAGATTGTGCAATAAATCGTAGTAACCTAACAAACACCACTGCAGCAGAATTATAATAATAAAGGGTTTGGATGGTCACTCTTTGTCCAAGCAATACACGTGTTTGAACCAGAAGGTAGTGGATAAAATCTTTTTTAAGAAATAAAACAAAAATTTACTTCTTTTTTTTTTTGATATCACGTTATATATATATATATATATATATATATATATATATATATATATATATATATATATATATATATATATATATATATATATATATATATTAGGGTGGTCCTTATTTATATGGGAAAATATTTTTTTCGGAATTCAACAAGTGACGCCCCCTAGTTTTGTGACACTATCATAAAAAGTAACGTGTGCAAAATTTGAACTCGATCGGTCAATAATAACACGTGCCCCTAGGCCGTTGAACTTTAACACTTTTGATAATTTTCCAACAGATCTTCGAGTTTTTACTTCAGACTCAGTACATCGTTTCTCCTAGGTTTGCAAAATATTTTTACAGTGAGGTAGCACTAAAATTAATCTTTATAATTACTTTATATCATCTAAAGATTTTACGTTGAATAAGAATGAAATAATGCTTTAGAAACTTTCCTTAATCGTATGCTTTTCTCAATGTATCTCAATAGTGTGTATTTTTTTCCGATAGTCTTGGATGGTCTGTAAAATAAATTGTTTTTGTGACTCATATTCGGTAAAATAGTTGCGAAATTCTTCGATTAATATATTGTGCTTCTCTTTCAGTTGTATCATTCACAATTTTCAGTATTTTAACGATCTTTCTTCCCTTTTAAGAGTTTCCTTCATTTTGCCGAGAATCAGGATCAAATAGAAAAAAAATCTTTTAGTATTTGTAATTTATCAAACAGTTTTACTGACTCGTAATTGATTCTATTAAGAGGAAGATCTTTACCAAGAAAGTATTCTAAATCATATACAGTTATCTGAAATTTGTTAAACAGTCATCAGACACGTCTTCCTTATCACAAGCATTTTTTGGACTAGTGTTTTCCTATCTTCAAAGTTAATTCCTTCATCCAATATGAACAAAGCTACTAGTTTATCCCCTAAATACCATAAGTGATTTGTAAATTTTCCAATCACTGCTTCTGCTGCATTTTTGTCGTCATTTTACGCTGCTAGTTTTTCAGACATATTATATTATTCAAAGGAGCCTCGATTGGGTTGCTGCGAAAAACCATATCTTCATACAGCTTTTAATTGTAAAACAGCATTGAGGGGCTTTCTTTTCATGTAAGGTCAATTTAAATTGTTTCCTAAATATAAAAATTTTCAAACAAAAATTCCTTTTGCCACCTATGTGACTCAGGGATAAGCTCCAGGTTGCCGAAAACATATTCCTGTAGGAGGAAATTCACCAGGAAATATTATTACAAGTTATGAGAATTATCTGTAATCTTTCTCAATTCCGCTTTTTACGAACAATAAATATTGTGTCATCAACTTCGTCTTTTAGAATTAAAGTAGTATGTGTACTTGATTGAAATGTTATAAGTTCTGAATGATGGAGATCTTTCCACAAAATTTTGAAGCGCTTAAATAATTGAATACCTGATCTAGAACTATGAAAAGCAAGAACTTCTTTAAGGACACACTCTGCAGTACGATTTCAAGTGCATGATGATGGCAATCCTAATGTAATATATCACCGTTCAGATTTTGCTCTAAAAAGTTGCATGCACAATTCATTGCTATTGCAAGTTGTTGTATCAAACACTACAGCTAGAACAGTTAGTAATGAAGAGCTATCATATAAGATATCATAAGCAACTGAAGAAATATCTAAGGAATTCCGTGTAGCTGTTCAATATTAGGACCTGAAGCTATCACGGTAATCCTGTCTGCATTATTTTTCCAGTTACATCTGGATGTAACTGGAGTGTATCCCAGTGAATAACTGCAAAATCTAAATTTAAATTCATGAAATTTAATTTTACTTCTCGAAGATTTTCTCTTGCTCTCTTAAGGAATGTACCATTCATCACTAGGTCATTTGGATTCAAATTTACTGCATCTATATAGGTTGTTAATAAATGAACAACATCTTTATCCCTAATATAGCATTTGTCTAACAGTGATGAAAGGCGAGCAGATATCAATAGTTGTCAAGCTTTTTTGCATTGAGGTAGACCAGCTGTAGAAAACAAAAGTTCAACAGTTTAGGATAGATGTCCATTTCGGTTTCTAACTTTTGTAAATCGCAAGAACTTGATGATAATAAAGGACTATGTACTGAAGTAGAAGAAAATTAATTTAAAGTATAGATTTCGACAATGTTCTAATCTGGATATTTTTTTTAAATTTATATTTTAGCTATGGAAAATACAGTATATTTTTATGTTAGGAGTAATCGAGGGTTTTTCGAAATTTATATTTTAAAAATTAAAAATTGTATAAGCATTTAGGTATGTTTATAACTAAAGAACAGCGAATTAAATTATAATTGCAATTACTTATATTTATAGCATTGAAACCTCGCGACTCTATTTGCCACACCTATTACATACACAGGGAATTTTGTAAATCATCACCCCCAAAGTCTGGAGGAGGCAATTCGTTGCTGTCAAAGATCATTCATTAATGGTCTAGACCATTCATTAATGGCCTATAGAATCCCTTGTGTCCATCTTGGTGGGAAGAAACGTTCGCCTGCTGCTTGGTTGGAACAAGCACAAAAGATCGGTGCGCTTGACCCAAGGCAATTGGTGTACATGTACCCTCTGTAACATGTTAAATTTTACAGAATGAAGGTGAGAGAATGGTCGGTCTAGAAGTAGCAGCACCTATTGAGGTTCAAAATTACTTAAAATATAAAACGTTAGAATTACTTTTACATAAAAATGAGAAAATCCGCAATTTTTTCCTCGAAACTCAAAAAAGGGGGCCCTAGTGGCACGTGTTAATATTCATGGATTGACTTAAAATTTTGCAGGGATCATTTATTTGTGTAATGGAACAAATTGAGGGGGCGTCGCGTAAAATATTTGCAACTTCAAAAATAAGGACCACCCTAATATACATATATATATATATATATGTATATATATATATATATACATATTCATAGTGAACAGTAAATCTGTTTACTTAAAGATTTGCTTTGCTTATCCTCATAACCTGAATTATCTTGACTTTCTATCATCCGGATAGCCTTTGGTCCCAGCTGGTCCAGATAAACGAGGTTGTACTGTATTTGGGTATAATATGTGTAGTAAAAATTAGTTCAAAAAAGAGAAGCCAGTACAGTTTCTTTCAACATGGAATAAAACATGGGGTTCTCAAACTGGGGAGCACACCCCTTAGGGGATTCATAAGAGATTTCCAGGGGAGGCTTGAATGTTTAAAAAAATTAAGTTTAAAGGAAAAACTAGCTATAGTTTTCTTAAGTTCATGGTCACATGCAAATGTTTTCAGCATTATCGTATTTTTTATGAACAGGTTTTTTAGTGCCATTTTTTATCCACTCATATCTGTCAGTCTGGATTTTCAGTACTAGCAAGGTAAAATCAAAATATCGAGCAAGGACTTAAAAGTAACGTGATGTAGTTTTGTCCCAGTTACAACCTAATATTCAAAACTTATTACTGACGAACAGTGGCAGCCCTCCGATTGATGATGAGGCAGTGGCCTCACCATCAATCAGAGGATGATCACCTCAAATGAATTTGTATTTAGTTCTTGACATTGATTCCATATTTTCAAATAATATGTTCAAAATCAAGTTATGTACTAAATTGTGTACAACTTAGCTATGTTTTCATTTAGTAACCAGCTTCAGAGCAATTCTAACCAGCTTCAATTTCAAATCTTGATTTACAGATTGAACTAGTTGTATTGACCTTATATGGTCGGAAATCTGGGGAAGGCGGAAGAAGACTGGGGGGGGGGGGACCTCCCATCAATGTTCAAAGGAGAGCACAGTGCCTGAAAGGTTGAAAATTCTGCAACAAAACATAGTTGATGATCATATAGCAAGTTTTAAAAGTACTCTAACTGCACTCTGAAATTGATGCATGAAAATTTATAAACGATGAATTCTCTTCAAGTTTGTACAGATGAAAAATCCACTATCAAACAAATATTATATTATTGTATACTAAAAAGAACCAAACTTACATGGTATTGAAAAGCTGCCGATACTCATCATCTCCTTTGTTATCACTAACTAAAATATCTAATTTATCTATAAGTTCTGATTCTACCTATAACAGAAAACAATTAACAATGAAAAATAGTATGAATAGTTTTATGTTTTGATAAAACAAAACAAAAATATTATCCGAATAAGCATAGGATTTAAAAATAATTTTATAATTTTGATCAAAAATGCAAAATATAAAACTAAATCTGTTAAACTAGATTTTTTTTAACAAAGTAATAATCATAAAAATTCCAAACAGACTGCAACCAAATATTCATTAATATTTATATAACACCTAAGACTGAACTTTCAAATGATAGACATTGACCAATGATATGATGTTTATTAAACAGTAGTCAACTACAAAAATATATATAACCCTCAATTCATCTAGATTGTATTAATTCCATCTAGACAATCAGAGCATTCGTCACGTGATATACCAGTAGCAGTCAAGTAAGTGTCAAACAGGGATCAACACATCTTTGTCACAGGGAAACTGCTAAATGGATAAGGAGATATATAGGAGCAAGAAAGATTAAAATCACTGAAGAAATGTCAGGACTGTTGGAATGATCAAATGCAAACCAGAAGACCTCCTGCAGCTGAAGTTTCATGCTATATATCATATTTTAGGAGAGGCATTGTCGAGGATCAACATGCAAATAGATTGACAGAATTGAGGATGAATTTTGATAGTCAATGCACACTTTATGCTCAAAAGCCTTACTTCAGAGTAGGGCTTAATTTGCATGGAAGTTCACAGGAGCTGAGTTCCCATCCAAATTCTTTTTTTTTTAATCCGTCATGAGAACTTTTCTTTTTAATTTCATTTCACTTTTAATATTTTAGACGAAATTCAGGCTATTTATGCATGAAAATAACTTTTTAGACTATAGGGTTCCTGCACTTCTTTTGCTTGAAGTTAAGGCCGGCTTCAGAGCGCATCTTATGTTTAGCAAGAGAAGAATAAAACAAAATATCCTTGGTGGATACAACAGCATTTAATTGAAAGTACTGATATGAAACACTGTTGGAATTATTTGCATTATTTCAAAAAATTTCATTTGGAATTTCTAACAAAAATATAAAATGAAACACTCTGCAGATTTTTTTCACAATAGGGCTAAGCTTAAGTGCAGTTTATTTACATCAATAAAGGAAAAAATTACGCTAAAATCCATTTTTGAAAGATACCTACTTGTTTAAAATTACCACGGACTTTTTGCTCACAATCCATCATATCAAAAAATATTGGTAGGGTTGCTTTCCTTAAATCCACTTCAGGTACTAAAGTTACTTCTAAAAATGGTCCAACCATAGCCGGTATGAAAAATATTTTGTGATCACCTAAATATTTCAATCAAAAAATCAGTAATTTTAATATATTAAGCAAAGAAAAAAAAATATTGTCCAACTGCATTAGAATTTCATTAACAGCTTATAGATTGCATGCATATAAATTAAAACAATGCAATAACTTGCCTACATATGTTTGTAGGCACTTGTTTTTATATATTGTATTTTTATTTATTTTGCAATAATTAAGACTTCAAACAATTATTAATCCCATACTACCCTACATTATCCAGCATACTGGAAAAAATGCCAGGAAACTCGAATTTTCCAGCATGCCTGATAATTCAAGGTTTATTTTGCAACAAAACAAAAGCAAATTACCCCATTCAGTTCCAATTGTGTATTACATATAGTATGTGCCTGTTTTTTATGGTAGGTCATTATTAACAGATTTAATTATATGCCAATAAAGTAATCAATTCAGAAGCAATCATTGGTACTGTGATTCGTTCATAATTTTTTTGAATAAATTATTTTAGGATTCTTTTAGAGAGATGAGTTTAATTTTTATTTGTTGAATTGCTATGGTAAATTCCTTAGCACTGGCTTAGGGGCAGTAACTTACTGCCTAATTTTTTTTGCTTAATTTTAAATTAATTTTTAAAAAATTATTTGTTATTTAATATTTTTCTTGTTAAAATAACAAATGACATTGTTAGTTTAATATTTTACAAAATGAAACTGTTTATTAATACTAATAAGATATGTATAGAACTTAGATTTTTTTAAGCTGAACATATATTTTTTATAGTATTATTTTTTTTCCTAACCTTGATTTTTTCAGCATGTCGGAAAGGACCAGGCAAGTGTAATTGAAATTCTGTTGACCCTCGAATTTTGCGACTTGCCAGATAATGTGGGGTAATATAGTATAATACAGACATATTCGTAAAACTGGCGCAAATGCCATTAAAAAATATATAATATGCAACGTTAGGGATAGATTAAAAAAACTATAGATTTTTGCAAATAATAATGATGATAATAATAATAAAAAGTTTAAAAACTGAAATTTTGTTTGAAAATTAATAATAAAACAGGAATTTTAAAAGAGAAAACTTTAAACACATTGATGTCAAGTAAAAATATTTTAGAACTATATTAATATGTAAAAATTGTAAATGTTAAAATAAAACTGAAGTCATTAAAAAAAACCTTTAAATATTAAAAGTACAAGGTGTTTCAAAATGAATAGCAGGGTTTTAACATGTTATAATATTTATTACACCAAACTTACAGCCACAAGTGATATATCAAATGAAAGAGAAACTCAAACAGTTTTACATAATAGCCTACAAGTGTTCAATGTGAGCACCATTCGTCACTCGGCACACGTCAAGACGACATGCAAGTTCTTCCCAAACTTTGATGAGTGCCTCATTAGTAATTGCTGCAACAGCTGTTTCAATCCTGTTCCTTAATTCGGGAAGGTCGGCTGGCAGTGGAGGCACATACACACGGTCCTTTATAAACCCCCAAAGATAGAAATCACACGGCGTTAGGTCGGATGAACGTGGAGGCCATGGGAAACTAGCCCTGTCATTAGGCTCCTTACGGCCAATCCAGCGGTTGGGTACAGTTAGGTTAAGCCAATCCCGTACCACATTATGCCAGTGAGGCGGTGCACCATCTTGCTGAAAGATGAAGTTTTCTGTAAAACACAAAACGCTTTCTGTTCTTTAGTCGCCATCTTTGCGACAAGTGCTTTCTAGCGGATTGCAGCAGAAACATTCCACGCGCATGCGCACTGATGCCAACAAAAAAAAAAACTGTTTGAGTTTCTCTTTCATTTGATATATCACTTGTGGCTGTAAGTTTGGTGTAATAAATATTATAACATGTTAAAACCCCGCTATTCATTTTGAAACACCCTGTATAAAGAAGATCAAACTTTGGTACTAATAAATAATTAAATGTAATGAAATTTTCAATAACAACAAACTGAGCAAATCTTACCTAGTTTATCCCACATAGATAAAATCTGAAAACCCATAAGTACTCTCATATCACCATACCTAATTTAAAATAAGACAAAAGATCAACATGGGACTAATTTTCTAACAATGAAAACACCTATGTAATACCTGAAATCAATTGTCTTCATGTTCTACAACAATAAATAAACATTAATGCGTGGGTGTACCAATTAAAAAAAATATTATGAATCAGATAAATTTATTACTGATATTAAACTCACTATTTTTTTAAATAGTGATTTCACAGAATGTTTTTTTAATTCTTATTTTTAAAATGAAAATATGAGACATATATATATATATACATACATACATATATATATATATATGAATATATATATATATATATATATATATATATATATATATATATATATATATATATATACATACATATAATATTAATATTATAAAAAATACATTTCTACTAAAATTTAAACAACAACACATTTTATAAAATTATTTTTAATTTATAAATTTCTATACTAACTTCTCAATTATTTTTTCTTTCTTTACATTTGAAAAAGTTTCTAGCTGCAGTGCGGGTTGTGTAAGAAAAGACACAGCTAAAGAAAAATAGCTGCTCCACAGCTAAAAGACAAAAAATGCAAGTTGAAAAAAATATGTTCAAAAAACAAAAAGCACTAGATCTTAAATTGCTCTAATGCATAAAATCTATCATCAGCAATTATATATCCTATAATAAAAATTTTAAAAAATTAAATCATAGAAGAAAACATTGATACAGTGGAATTGGCTTAATTAGACCACCGGTTAATATGATAAGCCGCTCATTTGGACCAAATCTTAAAGAACCAAAACAAATCTCATTACACAAGCCTAATATTATTCGCTTATTGGGACCAAAAATCTAAGAACTTTTAGCACTTATTTTTCCCACTCTCACATTTTTAGTTACTTCTGGTTGTTGAATTGAATCGATACTGACGGGCAGGGATGACTAAAACTGTATCTGCCTGGAACAAGCGTAAATAGATTATTCGCTTCACTTTAATTTATTTCTTAGAGGGAAAATTTAGTAAACAGTAATTTTTCTTCTCTGTATGCTTACCATACATATGGGGCTCACAATAATCATAAGAGCATTTATAGGTTTTATGCATAGCATGTTCGGTGAAGTTACACAGGTCCTGTTTGCTGAATCGGACCAGCCGGTTATTAAACCAAAATGGTTATGTCCCAATGTGGTCCTATCAACCGGAATCGACTGTATTTCCTTTTTTTTAAATATCAAAATAGCAAAACATTGCTGCAACATTAACTGCAACATTGAAATGTGATACATCATCAGTACTCCTTAAATAATAATCATAAAAAAAATCTATAGCTTAAAAAATATATTTTATCTATCACAACATAAATAATAAAGGCTTATTAACTTTGAATAGATTGTTACACCAAGAATTGATTGTAACCAAATGCATAAATATTGCTTAACATCACAGTGTGCTGGGGAACTTAATAAAACAGTTAAAACATTAACTAATACAACACATCTAGCAGACCTAAATTTTGTAAGGAAAAATTCCAGTTAATTAAAATTTTGTAAGAATTTTATAATTTTATAAGTACATGAATTCTTTAAAATTCTCCACAGGCACAATAAAATCAGAAATATGAAGGGGGAAAACCATATTTTTCAATGAAATACTTAACTGTAAATTATTGAATACAGTAATTAAATTAACTTACTTGTTCATCAAAAGCTATTCCGTCTAAAAAATCTACAGTCAAAGGTTGAGAAAATTCTTGAAGAGCACAAAGAATCACACTAAAAATTAATCACAATGTCAAGTTTTCAAATGTCACTGATATTTAATGAGTATTTCAAAACCACATTATCACTATGCGTCTAATTTCACAAATAATTTAGAAAATTATTATGGTTCAAGTAAAAGGTAGGAAGGGGTTTTAAGTAAAGTGAGAGTCGGGGAGGATTCATCATACATTCTTTAAATTAAATGCTAAATTGTGAGTTTTTGACAAGGGGGAGGAAGGGGATAAAAAGAAGTGTTACATCACACATTTTGGTTGAAGAACATTTTTTTATAACAATAAGCTTACCTAACATAGCCTGACATGCAACAATAGGAGGGGGTAAGTTGTGTAACTTTATGACAAAGAGGGGAGGGTTCAAATGTGTTGGGAAAAGGTCACATCATTTATGGACAGCCTCTAAGTCTTGTATAAGTTTTATTATAATTAGACAGTTACCAAATATACAGTTTGTGTTCGGTATACTGCCTATTCGGCAGACAAATTGAATATTCAGTTCGGTCGAATACTTTAATATTTGGCAACCAAATAGTAAAAAAATTTAAATAAATGTCAATGGATAAACAAACACATTTTTTAAAGAAAATGAATGAAGTTTGTACAATACTACCATAGTACAACTAGTATAATCACATTCAAAGTAATTTTAATGCAAGAGAAAGCATCCAGATGTTAAATTTTAATTTTGTTGCATTTAAATTTTTCTTAAATCTTATAACACATTATTCTTGCGGTTACAAACTCATTTAAATATGAAGCAAGAACCAGAAAAAAAAATAACTAATGATATTATGTGTTCATAAATAAGTAAAGTCAATTAAATGCTAACTCTTTAAAAACTAAACAACTAAAAAAAAGTTCATTTTTTCAAAGTACAGTCGACTTTCGTTTTATGCAGGTTTCTTTTATGTGGTTTCGATTATACGCGGTTTAAGATTTGACACCTTTATTTTATTTCACATGGATGAGTTTTGGTTTTACGTGGATGTGGCAATACAAACCAGATTAAATTTTCCCCTCTGTCAAAATCCAAAACTCCTAAAGATTGCAGATTACGTGTAAGCAACTGCATTTTGGCATGCTAATAATTGAGCTTGGGTCACTGGAGACATTTTATGCAATTGGTTCCAGAGCCCTTTCCAGAAGAAAAGTTATTAAACTCACACAGTTCAGAACTCACTGGAAGAAGAGCTTTTAGGAGTGACAAAGGAGGACAAAACCAACGAGGATACCGACGTCGGAGACATACAACCAAAAATGTTCACATTGAAAATTTTGAGCCATTCCTAGACAATAGAAATGATCTTACTGATTTGTTAGTTAAGGAAGATTCTATCATAGAAATGACGCAAGCGATCATGGATGCGATAATGCTCTGCAAAGAATTACAGAGAAAAATTCTTAATGACTGCCAAAAGACTATCATAGCCAGTTCCTCTTTATAAACAGAACACAAAATTAATTTCTGTTTTCTTTATACATGTTGTGCATAAAAGTCGATATAAGTACACATTTAACTTATTATACAATTAGTCATCACTAGAACGAAGGATTTTGTTATCTACGGAGCCAAAACATTTTTTTAACACAAGTATTAGGTCTCAATTGACGCGGTTTTGATTTACGCAGCATTTTCGTGAAACGTAACTCTCGCGTAAAACGAGGGTCTACTGTATTAAATAAGTAATTTATTTTATAAAGGCAACGCTTGGATTTAAATTTTTTTTAGTTAAATTTTTGAAGTTTTAAACAATATGAAATAACAAATGCAGTCAATCCGCGATAACTCAAATCTAAAGGGACCGACAAAAAACTTCGACTTATTGGAAGTTCGACTTCAGCTAGTTTCGGTTTTCGACATTTTAATATTAAAAACCATTGAATATTTTAACTAATATGACATGTAACCGACAAAATTACAGAACTTAAAAATTTTTAAACACAATATACACAGCTTAATCAAAAATATTGAGAGAAAGAAATCAAAAGCATGGTTTTGATTTCAATACTGCTGGAACCACTTGAATACAGCTGATTCTTCAGGTGCACATCTTCATTCGCTTTAAATTCGGATTAATGGATTCTACCACTTTAGAAGTTTCTCTTTTTCTTTTAATATCATTGACAGAGTACTTACTTAGACACCTTTAATAGTAAAGAAAACTCACTCTGTCTCTCAGGAACTTATTAGCATATGATCGAAGTAAAGAATGAAGGTGAAGGCATCTTAACTTAGGTCAGCCTTTGAATAAAGGTACATAATCATAATGTAACATCAAGGTTAACTTGACAACTCAACAGCTGAAAAGCAAATTTGTAGTCCAGCAACATGCCAAAGTGTAAGCAGTACAGTACAATGAAAGAAAACCAACTAACTCATTTCCGCACTTGTCAACAGGTGTTCTTCTTGCTTTAGAGGTCTATTGTGCAGGGATTGCAAGTGAAGGCAAATTAATTTTTCTCTTATAGTCACTTGTTTCTTTTTTTTTTTTTTTTTTTGTTCTTTCGAAACAAATTTCAAGTCATCTTTGAAAAAACTTCGAGTTAAAGGAAATTAAGTTTGAGATATTGAGAATAATTAGCATGTATTTACAGACAAAAGGGTTGGGACTTGATAAAAACTTCGAGTAATAGTAATATTCGAGTTATCGGACTTCAAGTTGTCAGGAATTGACTGTAGTTTAAAAACAAATTAATCATAAAATTAATTATTGTAATTAAAATATAATAACGGTAAATTATGGTACAAGAATATTAGACGCTCTACAACAGCGTTTCTTAAATTGTGTTCCGCGGAACCCAATTTAAGAAACGCTGGGGGGGGGGGTCAACGGAGGGTTCCATGGAGCTCTCTCAGGGATTTCATGAGACTTGAATGTTTTCTTCTCACACCTTTCAAATTTTTTCTTTAATAAATTAACAATACTAACACTTTTTCAAACTTAAAAATAATTTTACTTTTACTTTCATGTACTAATCTGAATGTTCTTCCGAATCAGGGTTAGTCAATATCGGAATCATTTTATTTGCTGCCTAAAATAATCCAAATTTCAGACTATCAAAAATAGCCTGAAATTGTGCCTTCAAGATTTCAACTTCATATTTTTTCCTAGATCAATTCCAAAACACCTCCTTCTCACCTAATGTCTCCAACGATAGCCTAAAATTGGGTTTTAAAACTTATATTTCAAAAAATTTAAAGAAGAAACTTTTGATCCCCTAATATCATCTAAGATTTTGTAAAAATGATTTCAATATTGGAAAAAATTTGGGAGTCCGCTCCCCCCCCCCCAAACCCCTTTTCCTACAACATTACCATATATTGCCTAAAATTACGATTCTTGACGTCATTTTCATATTATGCTCTTGATAATAGCCACTCTCCCAGTATTTGTGGAAGCAGTTGAAAGTACAATTTCAACATTTAACGAGTGAGGACCAACTTGAGGAGCAGTACCGGTCAAAGGCATCTAAATGTTATAACTAGTAGTAACATCTAAGTTCATAATTTATAAATATCTAACAAATTGTTAACCTTTTATTTTTTAAGGTTTAAAAACTTTTTCTGTATAAATTTAAGTGAATTATTAATACAGGTGTAGTTGAAACACATTATTATTTCTTAACTATTTAAAAAAACATTTTAATCAGATAACTCATTCATAAATTCCAAGGTTATTTGTCCCTTTTAAAAATACTCAGAGTTACAAATAGGAGTATATTGGTATTTTACAACAACAAACAACTAGCAGGTATCAATAATTAGCATGATTGTTAATGAAATCAATTTAAGTTGAGATTCAATGACAAATAGTTGATGTGATAGTCTATTTGAGGTAAGAACCTGGGCCCCCTCCGACACAGAATCCTGGCTACGCCACTGCAAACTAGTGATGAAAAACCAGGGGTTCCATCAAAAAAGTAAGCATTAAAAAGGATTCCACTAATGAAAAAAAATTAAGAAACACTGCTCTACAAGATTCTTTTATTTGTAACATGTTAACATGATCATCAGTTGTGTAGCCAAATCATGTATCCAGTATCAGGAAAAAAAACTACTTATCAATTTATGTAGAACTTCATATAAAGATAAACCAAATTAGCCATTTACTACATTAATTTGCTTTTGGAATGACATATTTATTTATTATTTATTTTCACTTAGTTATTATACTTTAAATGTAGATAAATTTAGGATGCCTCCTATGATAAAACAAACATAAATGTATTGTGCTTTATATAATCAGATATTACTCTTTGTAACTCCAGAAGCTATGAAAGGAAATTCATACATAGGATGAACATTACAGGTTTTAAAGCTAAACAAATTTCTGCCTTTCTTAAAACCATAATCTTGGTATGTATGCCACACTTTTGTATTACATATACAACTAATTTTTTAATCCCTAAATTGGGCAATAAGTACAAAATTTAAAACAGTTTTTATTCCAAAAATCACAAAACTGCAGTTTTACAATGTACAATTCAGGTTTTTACATAAATTTAAGTAAAAATAACTGCAAAATGATTTTGTACATTGACAAGTCATCAAGTATAAAGAACCAGTAAAATAATAAAATAGTAAATAATAACGTATCAAGCAAACCTCAAAGAATTAAGTAAATAAAGTTGGACAGAGAGGCAATGTAATCTACATTAAGTAGAGCAGATAGAGCACGTAAGTGTGTAAGTGTAAATAAATCTGCTCAGTAGAACTGGAGCAATGAGCCTCTGAGTAGTGTCAGTTAAGTTTTAACCTCGCTATATACAACCAAACAAAGTATTTTAATTCGTTGTGTAAAAATTAGTCTTTAGTTTCAATATATTACCACTTCACAATTCAATTCTTATATATACAGGGTATTTCACACAGTTAAAAGTTTCATTATTTCTACCGGAGGAAGG
This sequence comes from Uloborus diversus, assembly GCF_026930045.1. NCBI lineage: Eukaryota > Metazoa > Arthropoda > Arachnida > Araneae > Uloboridae > Uloborus > Uloborus diversus. Next base: position 79,877,331 of record NC_072739.1, on the reverse strand, counting down.
GGACAGAATGCTGATTTCCATCAGCCTTTCAGGACTGGAAATAGCTCTTTCATGCACTAGAGGGTGTTCTGTGAGAGTTGGAAAGCACAACAGAATTCCTACATGAAAACTAATATATTTTGTGAAACTTAGTGTAATTTGTTTAAATTCCTGTCTTTCAGTTATTTCAACTCCAATTAAAAATTTCAGGCATCCAAAAGGACAAGCTTTGTGAAAGAAGAAGAATAAATATGAGAAAAATGCTGTTGTGACAAACAAAATTGCTAAATAATAAATACAATATATTTTGAAATTTTATGTTCATGCCTCACATTGTTGCTTCTCTCATATTCAATTTCTGCACAAGGTTAAGTATTTTATACTTAGTAGAAAAAGTTGGGGAAAAGCAGAAAGAAAATTTTTTGTACATTGCTAAACTTCACAGTGATTGCCAAACCCATATGTGCAAAGGTAGGATAATACTTTTTAGGTACATATTTTTAGCTTTCAAAATTATTTTTAGAGCTTAGACTTTAATTTTTTTTTTTTACTTCATATGTCAATATTTAAAACCACAATGTGCAAAGCCAAAAATTTTAAATGGAAAATTGATTTGAAATTTAAAATTTCATAAATTACATTTTAAATCCATAAATAATTTAATGTCTTCAATATAACAAAGTAGCTCAAATAATATAATCAATTTTAAGGAATAAAATGATGCAACACATCAGAAAATTAAGCAAATAATTTACCCTTCTTAAAAGTCGAGAGGACCAAAACAGAAACAATGAATCTTTAAATGAATATTTCCACTTACTGATTAGTAAGCATTTTCATGATGACCCAATCTGATGGAAAAACATCTTTTTTCACGAAGTCCAAAAAGACAGAAAACACGTTAAGTAGGAATTCTCTCAGTTGACGACGATCTCTTCTTTGCCTAATGTTTCCAAATTTTTCCCACAAACGATTATAATGTTGCTCTTCCATTAATCTTAAAAGAGCCACCAAACATGCCACTAATGGGCCCTGAAATAAAACAAATCACAAATTTCAGTTAAAAGACTAGGTTTTTAGATGTAAACTTTTTTTCACTTCACAATAAAAAAATGTTTTAAGTATTTAATTCTCAATTTAATACAATTGACATATTTCAAAATAAACTAAAATATAACTTAAGATGAAATGGCAAGGGATTTTTTTTAATGCAGGGTTGCAATTCAGTTATTTCTGAGATAAAATAAACATAAGTTATCACTATAACTTCAAAAAAGAAACACTATATTTATGGTTGGTAATTAATTGGTTTAAAAAAAAGTTTAAACAATTATAAATTTGAAATTCTACAATTTAAAACTCTCATGTTTTTGTAAATGAAGAAAAATATCTACTTTTCTAAAAAAAAAACTAATGATCTTAATATTAATAATTTTTTATTAAAAACTTATTGATACAATAGCATATAAGATCCATTATTTTGAAGTGATTATTTTATATTTTTTTCATTCAATATTTAATATACTTCCAAGGGTTGTAACCTTACGAAATCAAAATTCTACAAGAAGATACCCTCAAACATTCATACAAATTTAATTTTAAAATTGAAATGCAATTATTTGAACAGATTATTTTAGAAAGATCATGAACCAAATGTGATTTCAAAATAAAGTTAGCAATGGTTTCACTGTAATTTTAAGAAAAGAAATTGATTGGTGAAGAACATAAATGAGTTTCTTTACAATTGAACACTTTATTTAGAGGTCAAGGTTTTTTTTTTTTTTTTTTTTCTTTCCCCCCATCGTAGAGCAGCTGAATTTAGATTATTGAAGGCAAAGATCACAGACACTATAGCTAATAATAGGTTTATAGTTGACCTTAAAGTATGCATTATTTTGTCATTTAAAATCTTTTTTTTTTTTTTTTTTTTTAAACTGAGAACTTTATATTAAAAAAAATCAGGTTAAAAGTCATAAAAATTCAAGAAAAATAAATTAATTTTCCACTTGAGATAAATTACTAAAATAATAAAATAAAAATAAAAACTGACAGAAAAAACTCAGTCACTTTCACCTTGAAATTTGCTCAAGTGTTGTTAAATTTGTTCATGTAAATGAATCTTGATTATGATGCATTTCAGCATTTATAATATAAATATTATAAATGCTGTACTACTATAATTATTTCAAATAAGCCTTCAGTCTCAACAAGAAACATATTTTTGAATACAATCAGTAAAGTTAATCAATATAAATGAAAAAAGATACTTATACTTTAAATGTGTAAAGAATAATTAATGTTTATCAGCCTAAAAAATATCTCTTGTAATAAAACAAATACAAAATCTATTTTTAAAAAAAATAAGAATTAGTTCTATTTGAATTGCAAAAGAAGACATTTGAATTGATATTTTCAAATTCTGAAATCATTAACTCAAATATAAATCAACGTACCAAAACAGGTGATGTTCGATCAACTTCCCTAACGCAGAAAATCAAAGTTTCCAATGAAATTAAAACCAAGATTTCAACTTCTCGGTTGACTATATGCCCAGCTGAATGATGTTTTGCAGGATTTTTTGCATGCTCATGATGTAAATAAGTCAAAATATCTCCCAGAATATTGGCACACATAGTTGACTCCTGTTGCTGCAGCATATGCTTTTTCAAGTGCCTCGTGAATACTTCTAGCAGTTCCACCCTTGAATCTGAAGTAAAAGTGAAAGCAGCAATAAATTTTTAGCACACAGGGAATAATTAACCAATGTTAAAAACTTATTAGTATGATACACATTTAAAATCAAGCAAATATTAAATATTTTATTTATGTACTTTTTCTTTTCATTAGCCAATTTCGTTAAATGGCGCATTTCCTTCAACTAGTAAAAATTAATAATTAGAGAATACTTAAAAAAAGGCATCAAATGTGAAAATTTAAAAAAGATAAAAAGTTACCATAGTTTTTCAATGAATATTTAAAGTTTCAATAAGAGAATTTTTTTTACAAAATGAATCTTGAGATAATTTATTTTCCGGCACAGGTATGGGCTTTTAAAAATTTATAGCACTCAAGACTTTCTACACTTGAAACCAGGACTAAAAGGACAAGCATTAAAATTCAATTTAAAAAAATCTATTTAATGAGCATTTTTGTACCTATATGCTGAAATATTTCACTTTTAACTGTATCATGAATGCACTGAAGTTTTGCTTGCACCAAAGCAGCAGGAGGATCAGATGGCAAACAGTCAATTGTGAGCTTCACAATTTTTGCCACCTCTTGAACTGATAACACATTGAGCAATTGAACATAAATCTGACCGAAACTAGACACTAATGCAATCTGAAAAAGAAAATATAATAAACTTTTTTGAAAAAACCCATGCCTATACTAAAACTATAATAGAAAAGAACTTAAAGAAATTGCAAAAGCATAATTTATAAATGTAAACTTTTTTTTACAACTTAACAAAATTATCCACTCCCTCTAAATTTTAGAGGGGGAAAACAATTACACAATATCATTTATTTTAAATTAAAATAAGTTTAAATACCTGCAGTGTGTATGAAATATCATCATATTAAAGCAAATAGAATACTTTAGTTTATCACTAGATCTCTTTTGAATAATTCTAAGATGGTTCTTCAGCCTTGATAGAGAAGTTTGGTAAGACATTATTTGGAGTAAGCTGTTCTGTTATCATTCTTTATTTTAAGAAAGGTTTTATTGGAAAGGATTAACAGAAGGCAACTAGGCTAGTAAGAGAATGTTCAAATTTAGATTATAATGGCACACTTAAAGGCTCAATATGCATAGTCTTGAGCAAATGATAGTTGGGGGGGGGGGGGGGGACATGATTCAGTTGTTTAAAGTAATCAAACAAAAGGATGTTGATGGGTTTAATTTTTGCACTGAAGGCAGGATCAGAGGTTGTAAATTTAAGCAGCTCAAATCTCGGAATAATCTAGAAATCAGGAAAAATTGACACTCCAGTAGAGTTGTAGGCACTTGGAACAGCTTACCAGAAGAAGCCGTAATGAGTCAACTACAGTTACAGTGTAATAGAAAGTTTTAAGAGTGCTCTTAATCTTGAATGATGAATTGAGTAGGTGCAGCCTAGCTGAGACCAAAGTCTGTTGCTGGTTGTCACTTTTGTATTTGTATTAATCACAGCCATAATTTTTAGTAAGTAACCTTAATATGAACAAATTTCATACACATATTATGAATATGATATAAAATTACACGTAAGATTGGATTTCTTTCTAAGTCACCTTTAAGTTGAGTAAAAACAGTTTCACAACAGCGACAAATTATGGTAATTACTAATTCCACATTTTAATTTTGTATATTATGGTAAGCTAAAAAAACTTTCTTTTGGACTCAATCTAATTAACCAAAAAATTGATTATTTCTTGAGAAAGTGCTATCAAACTTTTTTAGTTAGAGATTATTTATTTTTTTTAAAAATAGAAACACATATTGGATAGGACTATTTTATACGGCAAACACAGTGGAATTCCAATTGTTTAACCAAATAATCAATAGTATTCATTTCCAAATATTAGTATGGAAATTAATCTGATTTTTTTTAAACAGATTTTTAGGCCTGTGATAGTTTATGAACACATAATGTAAGTCAATGAAAAGAGTGTTAATGCAGCAAAAATTGCAAATTATTGCATACATTTGTTTTATGGTTCAATATGTTGTATCAAAAAGAACTTTTTTTTATGAAAATAAATTTTAACATAAACCCAAGCACACTTAAAAGTAAAGGTTCTACTTGAAAATTGCAATAGTGTATAATTAACTGTAATACAGGACTAAAAAATATTTTATTATCAGTTAATTTTTTCCAATTAATCTGCAGACATGAAAATCAGACTTATTCATGCAATCCACAGTAAAAATGGCTGTGACAGGGTCAACTATTAATAAAAACATCTGAATACATAGTGATTGCATTAATGATATAGTGATAGTATTGATAATATAGTGAATGACCTACATTTAAAACTTAGAGTACTCATAACTATGGCTATAATTTTTTTGAAGTTTTTTAATAAACTTTTTATTACAGATATCAAAATTCTGTTTTCAAATTCCTTGAGTATTAAAAGTCATTGTTTTTTTTTTTTTTTTTTTTTTTTTTTTTTTTTGAAAACAGGACCAAGATTACATTGCTTGGCCAAAACCATCATTTCAATAATGTTACTCAAACTTTCTTTTACAGCACAGCTGAACACTTCAACACATATTTTTTACAACTTTTTAAGAAAAGAAAATTTGAACTTTTTTAAAGAAATTTAATTTCAAATTCTGGTGTGAGAATTTCTACCTAAATTTTCCATGTAAGTGTGTATACATGTGAAAAACATGATAGCATATATTCAATACAGTGGCATCTATGAAAAATCAACCCATTTTTATTTGAAAAAAAACAGAAAGTAGACTTCCTATAGTTTCACATCTATAATCATAAACTGTTTTGGCTGGTTATATTTAGAAAATTTATTTTATATTAATGAGTTAAGTACGTACTTGTGTAGGCAATATTATGAGGTCATGGTTGATAGCAAGCATTCTATTAAAAGAGTTAAATAGTAAGTACAAATCAGCTTTAAAAGCTTCTTCACTCTGATCTCCAGTTGCCCTAGAGACAAAATCATTATTTTAAACTATGATTAAGAAAAAAAAAGACAGGTTAGCAAATTTTGTCAAAGGCATAATAATTTAAGCATGAAAGAACATAAATTGTTATTTAAATTAATAGCAATGCAAAATCTGACAAAACATAAAATTAAATTAAGTTAATAATATAATTTCAAGACTTCAATTATTTAAATAGGAGTTACATAAATTAGCATAAGCATTCTAGAAGAATGTTTTTAAGAATCTACATTTTTTTAAACATACAAAACTTAATAAAAAACAAATGAAAACTTATCCAAAAGCAGAAAATGTGCATAAAACTTATTTTCTAACAATGCAAATAACTAGCATAAATATTTTTCTCAATACTTTAGAACCTGTTATAACAGGATTGGGGTATCGATAGTACAAAAACTAAATATATTAACTTGAAAACAATTGCTCTTTATATAAAATAAATGTTTTTACCTTGCAAATAATATTCTTGATTGAATTATAAATTTAAAAATGTACTCTAAAGATCGAAAGCACTTCTGAATGGCATCTTGTTTATCTGCATCTCGTACCAGATCAGCACAATGCTTCACACAGCTTATTAAGCCTCTATATAACACAATAAATAATTAATCAAAAGCAATTTTAACATACTACAACAATTGATTCTGAACAAGAATATTAAATACTCAGAATAATTAAGAAAATTATAAATTTAAACACACGAATTTAATAAATAGAAATAAATGAACATAAGCACTGAATATATAATAAACACTGAATATAACTTATTCAGTGAATAGTGAGCAGAACTGATATTTTTTAATAGACTTTAGACAGGAATGGAAATGAATATTTTAATAATCCTGATACTTTTCCCAGTGGTTTATTCATCAAGTGAAATACATTTCAACATTTGAAAATGCTATAAATTATATTCTGAAAAAAAAAGCAACCATATTCATTTATTTTTAAAACAAATACCATTGTCTTACTTGTAAACTAAGGCGGCAGCAAAGTGACCTGTAATATATGCATCCATGACAGGCTTGAAATGTTCAAATTTGTTATCTTCTAATAAGCTTAAGATATGAACCTGAAACAAACAATAAAAATTCAGAAATTGGAAAAGTTACATTTATATAATCAAAATATAAAATTTCAATGAGTTCCATAAAGGAAAAAAAAATAAATTTTAAGATATCAAAATACATCATACCTTTAAACATTAAAAACTTCTCATTCTAGATTTTTTTTTTTTTTCATTTGTGACTCAATCAAAAAACATATGCATTATTTTTGTGATAGTTATTTAAAAAAAAGTAAGAGCTCAATTATTCAGGTCCTGTTTATTCGAAACTCTCAGTTAACCAAAGCTCATTTTAAACAAATTTTCTTTTCTTTCTTTTTTTTTTTTTCTTTTTATATTTCTTAATTGTATCTTATGGTTGAAAATTGCCACATGAAATCAATTTTGAAGAACATTTTACCCGTCAAGCATGGTCATGGTGCAAGAGCAACTAACTACCTTCTTTTCACCTCCATGTCTGGACAGCTGTTCCAATTTTTAATGAAAACATTTCATTAGGAAAGTTTTTTACTTTAAGAAAACATCTATCATTGAATTTTGAAAATATGCAACTATCAAAGACTGTACTGCGCATGATACCTTGAGAATCTCTGCAGAAGCAAATAATGAGAAGTTCGAAAAAACTTGCTTCAAATTTAGACTCTGAATTTTAAGGAAACTTGATGAATGAAAAAGAAAATGACACTGTTGATTTAAGATCTGTGTTTGCTAAAATATGTGGCTGTAATAACCAATTCCACAGAAATAATGAATTAGCCAAATTGTAATTTAGATGATATTGGATTTCATAATTTTGGTGATGAAAGATTAGAGATATTTCTACCAATACAGAAAGCAAAAAAGAGGATTACAAAGAGTTCAAGAAAAACAAAATAATAACAATAATAATACTGACAGCAGAGCAAAAAATAAATCCCTGACAGAGCAGAAAAGGACAACTGATTTTACAGCAAACCAAATTTGACTTCAAACCATTGAAATTCGGTATTTCAAAGGTAGAATTCAGATAACTATATGTCTGGAGTATTAAAAGTATTTCAATTGAAGTATGAAACGGTACATAATCTGAACATGAAAGCATTCTCAATTATCCAAAAATGAGGAAAACGGTCACTTTTGATGATTCAGGCTCTACTATGTTTCAAGGTTAATAAAGTAAAATTATAATTTCAGTAATACAAGCAAGAAGAATGCCTTTCGATTTCTCCTATACCAATTAGCTGTTACTTGAAAATTTATGAAAAATTAATGTAGCAAAATGAAATATGCCAAACTGACAACACAACTGCAAACACATCATGAAACATATCTGTTAAAGGCTGTTTATGTTTGAAATGATATTGCAATATGGTGCACACTATTTTTTAAAGAAAAGTTTAATTTATTTTTATGATAGCATATATCCCCCCTCCTCCCAAAAAAAAAAAAATAAGTTTCAGCACAAAGCATTTAAATGCACAAGTTTCATCAATTTTGGAGGCTCTCAAAAAAAAAATCACATTTAGTCAATGATCAGCAAAGAGACAAAGAATAGTTGTAGACATGGAATCAAAAAAATATTATATGAAACTCATATTTCTATTCAAGTATTGTAAGAAAACATGAACAGTTTCAACAGAACTAAATGTTGATGTTTTCTTTCGATTTTTTCATATCAACAATATTTACATCGAGTTCAATTATACTTAATATCAATTTAAGTATTGATAAATCTATTTTCTCTCACAATACTGCATACTGAAATGAAGATGATCAGTTTCAAAGGTGTAAAGTCATTGTTCAATATGTAATAAAAAAGTGATGGACAACTGGCAATTATATCATATGTATAACATATGTAGATACTTACTAAAACTTTAAAAACAAGTCCAGAATGAGAAGTTGAATTTCCATCACCAGTTGAAAACATGGAAAAAAGTGCATCTAAAATGTCTTGCAAGAACTAAAAAAAACTTTTATTAGAAACAGCTGAAAGCCAATTTTGAAACAGGTACACATTAAATAACTTTGAAAATGAAATGTAACAAGAGTTATTAAAAATAAATTTATGTCTAGCAAGCAGTTAAAACAGAAAATAAAAGAGTTAAATTCAGGGCTTTAAGCAATTTTTACATAATTTTTAAATTTATAACTACATGAAATAAAAACAAACAAGATTTTTTTTTTTAATTGCAAATATAAAATTCTTAGTAGAGTAAAATCCCATTACAACAAACAACATCACAACAACTTTGTTCGTTGTAATCAATCCACAAATTTTGTTCGTTGTAACGGGAATTTCAGTGTAACAGAATTCAAGCACTGTGTAATGGAAATGAAACTGGAACTGAAAATTTGTTTCATTGAAATTGGTATTTGGTTGTATTGATATTTGTTGTGATGGGATTTCACTCGTGTGAGTGTATATTTTTACACACCTAAATTTCATTGCAAAAACATTTGAACATTAGTATTCCTAGCAGAAGTAATATAATTTTCATGGTCATGTCTATGTTAGTACAGAGTTGAGATACCATTAAAATTCAAAGAATGGTTTTTGCAGTAAACACAAATACAAATATAACAGTAATTACCAGCCACAGGCTTAGGCCCCACAGCTAAGCTGGTCCTAGTGAATTATTCAATCCTCAATCAAGATCAAGAGCTCTCTGAATACTTTTTACCCCATTTGCAAGTGAAGTAACAGCTACTTTTGGAAAACTATACAAAATGCGAAAAACCCTGTTGAAGTTTTATTTTTTTATAAATTCAAGATTAATTTTGGATTTGAAAAGCTTAAAACAATGAACCTTTGTTTTGTAATCTGTTTAGAATTATAGCACATAAATGTCCTTCATTTTAATATTCTTAAATAATTAGATCATATCCCCTCTTACCCTCTTTTGAACAAGACTACACATATTAAACATTTTAAGCCTAGACTCATAATCTAATTTGAAAGTCTTTTTACTAACCAAGAAGTCCTCCTTTGAACCCTTTCCAATAAGTTAATATTGTTTGAAAGATAAGGACACAAAAACTAAAGAGTATTCCAAATGAATGAGGATTACCAAACTTCTGAAAAATTATGTGAAATAGGCAAATTGTTAAAACCCGACATTTTGTTGGCTTTGTTATTTGCTACACCGCACTCCTTACTAAATTTCAAGTCCTGACTAATTTAGACGCCCATATCAACAATTGGATTTTTTTACACATGGATGGATACCTGTAAATAATAACTTGCATTAAAATATATTGTTTCATATAGTATGAAAAAATATCCCTGTCAGTTCAAAATTCCACAGATCAAGTTAAGTTTTCATTATAACTAATATATAATATTAGTTAGATATATAAAATAGTAACTAATTCTCATCTTTTATTTATCCCATGCAGATGAAGGATATATATTTTAAAAAGAACAATTTAATTACTACTCTTGTGTGTCAATCTTTATTACTACTCTTATGTGTCAATCTAACTAGAATAATTAAAATAAACATTTACCTTAACAATTTCTTCTCCATTCAACTTCATGACTTTATGCAGTGTGTCTTGAATTCTTTCTGGGTGAGCTTTCCATTTCAATAAGGATAAAAGATCCCCTAAAAAAGTGTACAAAAATATCAAATTAATAAAAACAGTGTCCAACTTTTTGGAGTAACGTCCCGAGTGGGTGAAGAGGGGAGAATAGTCAGCACTGAACAACTTTTAGGGGGAGGGTACAGACACCCCAAATTGATTCCAGTATTTATGAAAAATATATTTATGTAATAACATTGTAATTATCCATTTTTAACTAAAAGAAAAATCGAAATGCATACATACCATTTTGAGTCAGTTTGGTAGAGCACAGTAATGTTTGGATATGAACTGTTTCTCGGGAACTACGAGGAAAAAATTGGCCTGGAGTTGCATTAGGGAATGGGGGAGGAGATGGAGGTATGGGAGCATTACTGCTACTAAGGCTACTTGGAGTAGTATTGCCACCTTCTTTTGGACCACAAGGAAGACTTAAATACACTTTAGGATCTTGTAGTTTAGGCCTGTCTTCACACTATAAATAAATAAATATTATGGTAAAAAATTGATTCTGCAAATTTTAAAAGTTTTGTGAACAACAAGAACTAATTTTCAAATCAAAAAATAAGTTTTATTAATCTTGAAAAAATAAATTGATTTACTTTCATTTATTATCATTATTATTATTTTTCCCACACAATGGACATGGGAAATAAAGGAGTAATGCTTCAATGTCAGGCTTGGGGGAATTTTAATCTTTCAGTAAATGAAACTTGAATTTGTAACCAAGTGTTATATAAATTTCAAACGAGCAATGAGAGCATACTGAAAGATGCAAAAAAGTGGACAGGGTGAATCGGAAGATTTCCTTCATAGAGGCAAGGCACAGTATTCTCTCAAAATTGCCTGGGGGAAATGCTACAAATTTCAAGAAAACCGAAACTATTATTTTTTTTTTAGATCAGATTCGAACTTTACTGAAACACAAGAAAAGCACACAATAATTAATATTGAATAATATTTACTAGGTAGAAAAAGTAAGACATTTCACTATCATGCTACAATGTTCAAACTTTGAAATATAATGCAAAAGACTTTCCCAGAAAATTTGATGAAAAGTTCATAACTCAAATGCATATAGTTCTGGAGATACTGCAGGAGATATGAAGCAGCTATGCACAACCACAAACTGTTTAATATTATTAACATTTTTTTATCCTTAATTTAGACAAAATTTGAGTAGTTACCATTAAAGACAGCTTTTTAGTTAAAAAGTCCATTTCTTTTCTCTTCAAAACACATGCATTCATAGACTTGACAGAAAAATGAAATTAACAAATCATCAGGACATGCACTATATTCATATTCAAAAATCATAATAATAATAATTAAAGATACAGTAAAGATAAAATAAAAAAATCTTACTTTATAAACATAAAGCTCATGACTTCCATTTTTTAATATGGTACCTTTGTCATCCATCAATTGAATAAATGAAAATCCTAGAAGCTTCTTTTCCTTATCCCTGGCTAAAAACAATAGTTTCTTCAACACATAATGCAATTAGCAGTAAAGAAACCTTAAACTTTTTTTAAAGTAAAATCTTCATCTTCAAAATATTCATTGTTATATGATTTTAAGAATTAATGATTTAAGAATAAGATCTCAAAATATTAACCTTAGAGCTCAGGAAACCTATCAAGATTAGAAATAAAACCATTACCTTCATGCAAAAGATATAAATGGCAAAACTAACATTATTAAAGCACAAATAGTGCAAAATGATTGCATACACATGCCTCAAGCTTACAAGCAGAGATATTTTTAGGGATTGTTGCAAGGTTTGAAAATACTAAATTAAACTTTTTAGAGGAGTGAAATTCACTTTGGAGGAGTTAAAATACAAAAATAGTACTGACCACAATAATAGTGAAAATTAGTTAAATTAAGTGAAAAGAGAAACTTTAGAGATGAAATGAAGCATGGCTGGGAAAGAGATGTGTACTAGTTTGATTTTTAAGATTTAGAATATTTCACATATTTATACATGAAAAAATTACAACACATTCTAATGTGATATTTTAGGACATCTATTTGATCCATTTTTTTAGGATGATAACTTTTTATTAAAATATAAAGCATGAAAATAGCTTGACTAAAATTTCCAATTAGTGAAATATGTTTATAGAGATGCTAAAAATACTTTGGTCAAAAGGAACCCAATTTTCAAAGCAGAGAGACAATTCATAACTTCATAACTTTAATTTAAACAAAACATAATATGGAAATATGAACTATATTCTCTCACTTAGTTACTTAGATAGTAAAGATATGCTATTTGAAATAGTGAGTTCGCCTGGAGACATTTTTAGATTGGAAATACGCTACAACCGCATATTCAATGAGGGAAAGTTAAGCAATATCAAGCTTTATGTCAGGCAACTTCATACAGTTAGAAACTTCAATGACAATGTACAATTCTCATTTTTTATGCAGAAAAGTGGTAATTTGGCTACAAAATTTGTATACATGTTGAAAAATAAAAAAAAATAAAAACATTTCAGTAAAAATAATTTAAAAGGTGTTAATAAAAGTTATGCATTCAGATGAATAAATAAAATTATCAAAGTGCCTAAGCTTTTAGTTTAGCACTTTTAGCTTTTAGATTGGCAATTGTAAGGAAAGTTTAAAAATACATTTTCTGCTTGCTTCTTAGTACAGAATTGCTGCTTTTGAAACGTTTTGAAACTTATTGGTACAAATAACTTGATATGACATGTTAGAGGTTATATGTAATTGCAATTAAAATGGAATAAAATGCAAACTTCAAAAACACTAGTTTGTCTTTATTTTGAAATATACAGAAGTTGCACTTTTTTTCCCTGAAAAGTAAAGTATATTTAAAAAAGAAAGCTGTCTAAAGCAACGATAAATTTTTTTAACTCAACCTAAAATCACATCTTTTGAACAGTGAAGATGTTAAGATAACTCTTTGCAGCAAATTATTATTGTTTTTTTTTTTTTTTGAACAAATACTAAGTTATTACTGTTCCTTCTAAATAAATAAAGAGGATAAGGTTTTTCTTAAGCTTCCAAAATGTGCCTTGAATTGCTGTCATTTCTCGCTTTTAGTCAAAATGCATTTTTTTCAAGTAGAAAAAAATTGAACACAGCTACAATGAAGCTGGACTAATTTCACTAAATGGGCAACAATATGTAAAATCATAATAGCTGATCCCAAAAGGCCCAATGCATGTCTTCTATTTTCAATACACAAAATTTTTAAGATTTATTTCAATGTAAATATTGTTGCCTCAGAGCAACATTAAGATATCTTAGTGTTATTGCTGGGATTAGGTATCTTACTAATGCTCTGAGGCAACGATGTATTTAGTCATACATATAAATACACAAAGATATAACAATATAAAATCAATAAGAAATAGGGGGAATATCTCTTACTTGAACAATGTCTATATTCGATTCGAACATGAGCCCCATCAAATTTTTCTATTGGCACAGCTAACTGTAAAAATGAAAAGTTTTTTTTTTTTTAAATAAAATCAAAGTGTGTATGAATGCAATACCACACAGTTTTAAAACCTTATTATTTTGTAAAATACAAGGTTTGTAAACGCATCTAATTAACTACAGGTAATTTACTAGCTTTAAAAACTTGCACTGAATAATAGTATCATTCAACAAAATTTTTTCTTAAGTTAAAATAATTTATATTACACAAGTCCTCCCCCCTAGCAAATAATCAAAATTATTTATCTTAAAACTTTTCAATAAAACTAGTTTTACTAATAATCATACTTTTTTAAATTATATGAAAGAATTTGCAATCATATTGGACACAAACCTTTATCAGATTTAGACTAGTAGAGATTAATATCAACTGTTTTCATGTAATTTGAGAAAGAACTCGCGTCAACATCTCTACTACTATAAATTTTTTCTTTTAGTCTAAACAGTACACTCCCAGTTATTAGTGGAAAAGGATGACCTGGGCACTTCAATCTTCAAAATCACAATTAATTTCCCAAAAAGGCTTTAAAAGTGCAGAAAATAAAATAAAAATTGTCTTTGCTAAAAAAAACCCGCTTGTATGTTGTAAATAAAACGTGATTGCAAATATGTGTGGTACGAATATTAAAAATTAATTATTTTATGCACTTACGTACAAAAAAAAAAAGAATAAAGAAAGAGTGAACTCATGATAATGCACAGATAAGCTAATTTATTTGCTAAACTACTCTTCTGTATAAAATGTAAAAGCAAAGCAATATACTTTAAATTTAGGACTTTCTGAAAAAAAAGTCAGTTTTTTTTTCCTTGCGACAAAAACATTTTCTTGATTTTTGACTGCACTTTTCCTCACATCAGTTATCCAGCCAACTCTGACCCTTTTCCCTTCTAAATACTCTTGTTGTCTATCAAAGTGTTATAAAAAAATTTCAAGAGTCATTTGTGCTTGTGCGCTGAACTCGTCTTCTTTACTTCCTACAGCATTATTTGCAATCGCTTAGTCTGTTACTTAATTGAGTGTCATGATGCGCGCGTTTAATTTTGAAGAGTTATTCAAATACCAAAAAGATAACAATTCTAGGCCGTGGAAGTGGAAGCATTGCAGCCGCACATAACCTCAGATCAATGACTGCCTTGAATGCCAAAGAACAAAATTTAAAAGACTTATCCCGTGTTGCGTGTATGTAGACGATAGGAAAAACACATTGATTACCGTACGTTCTTTATTTCATGTTAAACTTCAGAGCAGACAAGATGACAGGACTTTTGCATGGTGATCACAAGAAAAAAACATTATTCACTTGATAAAAAAACGCAAATGCGCGGAACACATACTTAAAAGAGTTCAAAAAAAAAACGTGGAGCTGGAGCTTGCAAAGTTCGTTAAAGATCGGAAAACGGGGAGTTCATTCGGATGGTGGTGAAACTATCAAATTAAAATGGGGGCAGGACGTGCAGTTCACTTTGAAGATGGTGGGGTGTAATTCAGGGATGCATCATAATCAAGGATGTCAGTTGCAGGCCACGCCATGTTGAAAAAAATGGCGCACAAGTTGGTAATCCCCATGGTGACAATGTTGAGATCATCACACAATTAAAAATGGATCGGTTTAATTGCGGCTCCGTATCATCACCACCAGCTATGTAGATCATCAAAAAAGGTTGTTAATGAAGGGCTCGATTCCGGTACATTCTGCGTGCCGCCATCGGACGCCATCATACACGCAGGTGATGCATTTCCTATGCAACCATCACTAGTTGTAGTGAAGCTTAACTATCTTGGTTAAATACATTTAGAAATAAAAATAAAAGAATTTTCACCTCATTTTGAGGTCTTCAAAGACCTGGCGGAGAGCCACGGCCGTCAACGGACGCCGTGCACAATTTCTTCATTTTCGCCATCATTGGAGAGAAGCGGAGCCGCGAAAAGCACGACTGATCGGACTGGGAGCAGCAAGCAGAGTGAAGTGGGGTGGAAAAAATGAATCGGCGAATGAGCGATCAGATACGGGTTATGCGGCGATGCGCGGGAACCAATGAGTGTGTTTGGCGCCCAAACAACGAAGGGAAGGGGACGCTACACCATTTTAATGGACAACAAGAAGATGAAAAAAATCGGATCAACGACTGAAAAATTGTCAAAAAGCTAGACGATGGGAAAAATGAATAAGTCACATATTTGATATCATAAAGTGCGCGAAATTTAAAGGGGAAAGCGGGGAAAACGTGGAATGCACAAGAAAATAAAAAAAACAACTAAATGGGGAAAAAAAAAACGATTAAAATGACAGAAAACATGGGAAAAAAATAAATGGGCAAAAAAATGTCATATGCATTATCACATTGAGTTTAACATATTTTTCCCAGAGCTGGTTGCAGATAATCCACTAGTTAATAATTGGGAGCTTACTACATATTATTCCAAGTATGAATAAAGATTTCTTTAATTTGTTTTAAATGACATTCTAATACCTTTATCATTTCAATCCATCTAGGTGTATTGTTGTGGTAAAGAACAACAGAATGATATTCTACAACATTCTCGTGGCCAGCACCTGGACTAATGCACTTCTGCAAAACATTAAAGACAATACATAAAAAGTAGTCGAAATCTTTGTACTGCATAGTGAATAAAATATGACAACGTATATAAAGTACAAATTCAGAATGAAAAAAGGTTAAAAAACAAGCAAACAGCTGTTTCGGCACTCTAAAATACAAGTGCCATCATCAGTGCAATTAAAAACGAAGACAGGTTCAACCCGACTAAAACACAGTCGAGGCGAACATTGGTGATCTAAAAATTTAAATTTCTTAACCCGTAGGTTACAAAACCTATTAATGTCAGACATGATTAAAATCAAGGACAAAAACAAACAAAAGAAAGGAATGTTCGCCTCGACTGTGTTTTAGTCGGGTTGAACCTGTCTTCGTTTTTAATTGCACTGATGATGGCACTTGTATTTTAGAGTGCCGAAACAGCTGTTTGCTGGTTTTTTAACCTTTTTTCATTCTGAATTTGTACTTTATATACGTTGTCATATTTTATTCATTAAAGACAATATTTTTGCTATCAATATCAAGAAAGGGGGGGAGAGATTGAAGGGGACTTTTTAGCCCCATAAAGCAAAACTAGCAAAAATAAATAAATAAATAAATTACTAGCAAAGCAAAAACAGCACTCTAAAAATTGAACTGAAAGTTAGTAAAGTTGGCAAATAATCAAAATGTAATAATACAGTGAAACCTCCCTTAACGGACACTCCCGAATAACGGACAGTTATTTCACAAAAGATTTCCCTTGCGATCATAGAACTTCCGGTTTTTTTTCTTTTCACAGAATATCTTAGTGACTGCTTGCATTACAAAGCTTTTCATCCTCCACAACTGATATCCCCCCTCCCCCCGTCATTTCCTTTTCACTGTTTCTTGGAATTAAAAGGGTGGTAATGGGCAGAGGCAGCGATTGGGGCTTACAAGTTGAGGGCAGAAAAAAAAAGAACTAAAAGGCATGGTACTTTTTGCGGGCAGCAAAAAATGAAAAAGAAAATAAAAGTCATAATTTCGTAACGGCTAGTTTTGAGAGTATTGAAGCAGATAAGTGAAAACTGATGTCAGTCTAACAATTAACGTACGTCTTTCTTAAGATTTTAATGAAGTTTGTACACAATAACTATTCAAAAGTTACGATAAAAAAGAGGAAATTGGGCACTTTTTCTAACTGGGGCTCTCAGGAGATGCAATTGAGCAGACTAGCACCGGTAGTAGTCGGCTTTATGGCGCCGTGGTTTCGTTGGGTTGTTTAATTTTTAGACATGAAAAAGATTTGCCCATATTCAAGGTCATATTGCCAACTGTCAATCATGCAATAGTGATACTCGAGATAAAATAAATTAATTAACCATAAAAAGTGTGTGGGGGGGGGGGGGGTTGCTCTGCCGAATCGCCGCCATTGGTAATGCAAAAAAGAGATGTCAAACTGTTTTAACTGTTTACTTTAATTGATTAAATGCTTTTTAAGACAAGTGTGTGCTGTCAGTATACCTTTATTAAGAAAAAACAGATTAATTACACTTGACGTAAAATGTAGTAACCCTTTCGCAATTGTTTCGATTGTGTTCTAAAAAGGGAACAACAGCCCATTTTGAAAAAGGTAAATTAAGTAGTTCCTCCTAATAGCGGACACCTCCCAATAACGGACAAAACTTCAGGTCCCTTGACTGTCCGCTATTAGGAGGTTTCACTGTATTATAATAACTAAACATTATAATATTATAACCATATTTTGATACAGTTTTTTGTCAAAGTAATATAAGATAATGAACAAATAGCAAGAAAGAAAGATTGCAAGAAAGAAGAGGAGAAGTATATCAAGTATTTTATTTTATACAATACTTTCTAATTCATTATAATGAATTTTTAAGTAAGCATTAATGATTATTTTAAATGAGTTTTGACAAAACATTCAACAAATGATTTGTACTAAATCTCCTTGCATAGAAACAGAAAAAAAAAAGGATGGAAAGACAAAATAGACTGAAATATAATATATGTTTAAAAATCATTTTAAAAATTGCAAGAGATCAGTTCATAGTATTTTTTATTCAAAAATTTTTCAATCTTTCTCTTTCCCTCTCTTTATTATTTTTTAATAATCACAGCGTTTTTTCTTTCTTAATAATTTCATTAGGAAAACTGTGCATTTTGTTTATTGGAGTTTGAGTTGTTAGAGCTACAGTATATAACAGAGGTGGGGAACCTCTAAACTGGAGACCACATCTATGGTTTTGGGTTAGGAAATTTCGGGTTGAAATGAAAAAAGCGCATTAACGCAGTGAATGGGTATACACATTTTATTACTATTGGCAATTCATCGAGAAAAACTTTTGAAACCTTATTTTATAAAATAAATTACTAGCTATTTGCTCAACTGACGTGTTCATTCACTTATTGGTCTATCCCCATATACAAGAGGAAAAATTCAAAAGTAAAGGGAAATATCTGCTCACTCTCTCTGAAATAAAAACTTCAAGTTCTAAAAGTTGGATTGCATGCAGCTAAAATATTTTTAAATGGTATAAAAACATAAATCATAATCAAGTTTTAAAAAACAAAACATAGGTTGTTCTTTAAGGTTCAGGAGAATAGTTATGGCTTACTTTCATTTCTTGCATTTCCGAAAAATAAAAACTTTTTTTGTTTTAAAAATTTTAGAGATTCATGTGCTTTAATACTGAATCTGACTAAAAATAAAATATTAATTCTTTTCTTCTTCAAACGACGAATATTTCAAGTAAACATAACTTTATATTTTCCCATCACTATTATAATAGCAAAATCTAGATTAGAAAAGTAGAACAAGTCATACTTGTAGTCAGCATTTTAAACATATCAAACAGCAAAAACGTTCACATTATAACTGTCATTTTCTTCCTTCTTAGAATGGCACATATTTTTTAATAATCGTAACCAAAAATGTTTATTGAAATATATACATTCAAAAGAAAAGGAAAAGTTAACATTAATAATGCATTTTGCTAAAAAGAGCAAATTTGTTACAAACATGAATGTATGTCGCCAACTAAAAACAATTGAAATATTTACATCTAAAAGAGGACCCTCTGCATTAACAAGTATCACAGTAGCTTCAATGTTTTTTCCTGTGGATTTACCACCTTTCTCAAAATCTCCTTTTTCCAATGTCAAGTAAAGATCATTTCTGACATCACCTAAAAAATGGAAAACTTATTTTAAATTAGTGGGAATAAATTAATAAGTAAACAATCTTACATTATTTATATATTTCAGATAAAAAGTATGATGTTTAAAACTTTTAATATGAACATATACATACTCTAACACACACAATCGCTTGTATGGTTAAATCAAATGCAGTATTATAGTGTAATAGAATTTAAAATACCAAAAATAAATAACAGAATTTAAAAAAAAAATACTAAGCACTTTTCATAATACACTCAAAAGGACAAAACAACCTCTCTGGGTCAGAAAGGACAATTTAAGCATTCCTGTAGTTTTCGAAAATTCCAAGAAAATGACACCACAAACGGTGAAGTGCGGCTCAAGTCATGAAGAGAAGTCCTCTCTTATCATTATCTAGCATTTGTGGTGTCATTTTCTTGAAATTTTTGAAAACTACAGGAATGCTTAAATTTTCCTTTCTGACCCAGAAAGGTTATTTTGTTCTTTTGAGTGTGTTAGGAAAAGTGCTTAGTATTTTTTAAAAAATTCCGTTATTTATCCTTTTTAGTGTAAATGTATTTCAGAAATAGAATAATTTTACCTCCACGAAATTTCACCTTATTTTTTCATATAAATGCTTGGTACTTAAAGGGAAAAAAACTATATACGTGTCTTGAGCAGTTGCACTAAAATTTAATCCTTGTTCCTCTCTAGGATTTATGCTCACTAATTTCATCCTTGCTTCCGAGAAGCCTTGATTCAAAATTTTCATTATGATTGCTTTTAACATAACTTTTGCAAGGCAACAAAATTTGTAATAATGGGTTTTATATTTAAACATTTAATGGGAAAATTGCATGAAATTTGCTATTTTCCATCCTAACCGAAATATTAATTTTATTTCAGAACTTTAATTTTTCAGCATTAAGTTGTATCTTAAGATTAAGCGAATCATTTAGTGAAATCCAGAAGTCTGTAAGTAATCTAGCTGCTGAAATATAAGCAAAACCATTCCTCAGATTACTCCGTGACAAACAGGCCAAGTATAATAAAAGTGTTTAAAAAAAAGAGACTGTTTTCAGCTTTAGAAGTCTCACCAAAAAGGTACACATAGTACTAAACAAAGCTTAATGTTTTTTTGCTAGTGTTTACTAGGCAACATACTGAAACCAGCACATGCACAGACATTAAGGAAAAGGTAGAGAAATTCTTACAATAAACAAGCATGCATTAAACTGAAACATGGAAAACAAAATTAAAAAAAAAAAAAAACAATAAATGAAACAAGCAAGGATTTTGTCTAGTTTGCCTATGTCAGAGACAGAGTTTGTGAGTTTGATGAAAAGTATTTACAAATTCTAGGTAATTTTTTAACATTCTGATTCCTTCCAACAAGATTTTTTTAAACATCTGAATTAAATAAAAATTAGTAATCATAGTGGTCAAATATAAGAACACTTACCTGGCATAATTACATCACTGAAACCTAATTTATGCGTTACTGCTAAATTCTTAAATAACAATGGACTTTCTTGTTGAAGTTGTTGTAAATCCCCATTGAGAAGCCTCAATGACAAAACAAGACCTATAAAAACATTTTTTTCTCATTAATTAATGAATAAAATTTATTAATTTACCACTTTTTAGGGATTGTGTAGAAAAAAAATCATTCACAATAACATTAGGTTATTTTATAAAGTTTTCAGAGCTACAGTGGAGGATGACGTGTTTCACTTTAGCTCTGAACATCTCATTCAACACAAATCACTTTGGGTTCTTATTATATGAGGCATTTAAAGCTAAAGTGCATCAAGTCGGGCATGGACTTCATCAACTTTTGCTCTGCACGCCTCATACATTTAGGATAAATTAACAATAAAAGAAAGGCATATTAAAAACACTGAAATTTCATTACAACGAATACCAATACAATTAAATGTGGGTTTAAACGAAATAAATTTTCAGTCTTGATACATTGCCTGAATTCCATAACAGAGGAAATTTCTGTTACATAGAACAAAATTTGCATTCTCTTAAAGTTTATTGTAACGAGATTTCATAGCAGTAGTTTGAAATAAAAGACACTCATTAACAAATTCAATTAAATGAAGAAATGTTTTTAACACAAACACAGTGGAACTTCTTTAAGTCGAACATTGATAAACCAAAGTCATGGTTTGATCCAGTCCAACAGAACAGAGAAGTTACATTATTTATAATCAATGAGACAAATTTTGTTGCGTTGAATTATTTGATAAGCTGAATTTTAATTCATGACAATCAAGACATTTTTTGCTAATACCTTGACATCAGCTGTGGAATGAATATAAATCATAATAGCTCACATAATGTTAAAAGCAAATACAATGATACAGTTTATAAATTAAAAAAAAAAAACATTTACCATAATTCTGTTGACCAGACAAAACATTGAACTTGTTACTCAACTTTTTAATGATAAACTCATGAAGTTGACTAAAATCACTTTCACTACACCTATGAAGTAACAGAAGAAATTATGTTTAAGAAGAGCCTTATGCAATATTACATAAAATAATGCAAAGTAGAAATAACAATTAATTATTATAATTTTAAAAGCATAGCAAAACTAAAAACAAAATACAATAATTCTCACGAAATATAAAAACTAGGATGAAAAATTAAGAAAAAGATTAAATGAACCTTTCACGTTAAATGGGACAAAATAAATGACTCAGTACAAATTTTGCAACTGATTTATTTGGCAAAAACAAACTAATTCTGACGTTACAATCTTTCAAGCATCATCATCAGCAACTAGTCTCATACTGCGAATTTGAAACTCTCCTGGCTACGAAATTGCTGCTAGAGGTACTGTTAATCAAAATAGTGCTATCCATGCCACAGAAAGGTTGTGTGTTTTGGAATGTATGGGAACATTATTGTTAATCATCTTTAAAAAGTTTTTTGCTTGAAATTTTGTAAAGAACAGCTGCATAGTCACAACATTGAACTAGAATGAAGCAGTTTTGAGGTTAATGGTCTATCATATCACTAATTAGTTGTACTTCATCAAACAATATGCCATTACTTTATTGGCCACTGATATCCTATGTGGCTTTTCCTATGGCGTTATGTTGAAGACTTTTTGCCTCCATTTCCCGAGAACTTAATCTTTTAAGCCCTGGGGAAATGAAGACAACACCCTGAAGCAGAGAATAACTGTTCTCTCTTTGCAGAGAAGGTCTTGAATCATTAACAAAATATACTAAATCACTAGTGTGGCAAGAACTGGAAAACTGCATAGGTATTTGCTATGTTGCCGGAAGGGTACAAGTACAACATCTGTAGAAACTTGGATAGCTACACTTTCATTGGAAAGTTGATTCATTAAAATAAAATATTTACAATGTTCATGTGTGCTTTCTATTTGTTCTATTCAACATGAAAAACCTTGTAGTTCATGGGAGAAAAACCAAAATACATTTGAAATTTAAATTGGAAAAAGCATAAATAAAATTACACATTACTCAGACTCAAATGACAATTATTTTTATCTCTGTAGTCTTCATTTGGATGTTTTTACGCAAAACTCAAGCACTGATAAACTTATGTCAAAGATGAGAATTTTAATACTTAGAAAATAGAGAAATTATATTCATAGCATACGTATAAACTTTAGCTGTGTACTCTCTTTCTTCATCCAATGCTCCCTCATTTTTCTCCATCAAAACATCACTGATGTTTAAAACTGTGAAGTACAGAAAAAAAGAAATAAATTAAAAATAATAATTATTGACTTAACATTTAGTAATGACATTTCAAAAATAGATTTAATTTCTGACAGTTACCGGAACAGCCATAAGGTCTTCTGTATGAATGAACTGCCGACTTTTTAGAATCATTTAACATTCTACCTACAGAATAAAACAAAAAATACATGTACAAATGTAATGTGTAAAATATTTTTTTTTAATTTATCATAAATAAACACATACACACACACACTCACACAAAAACAAAACAAATTTTCCATTTTTTATATTGAATCTAATAATATAAAGCATTGTAAAAAGGATCAATAGATCACTTCACTTCATGTTCTAGCAAAGGAAAAAAGGAATAAACTGTACCAAACAGAAGGGAGTAATAGCAATTAATTTACAATATCAACAATTTTTTGTTTTATCTGGAAGATCAAAAAAATATCTAAATTCTAGATGCAAATGGTCATTTAAAACTCGCGATATGTTTTTAATACTATTTGCATTTTTTCTTCAAACAAAACACATTTCCTTAACCTTTCTTTCTAAAAAAACCATTGAAAGTACTTGATTTTTATGCAAACTAGTTAGTACATCAACTAGCCCATTTAGAGCTTTATCAACCCAACAAAGAAAAAAAAAATGAAGAGTGAAATAGAAATAACATCTAAATAATCATTTACAATAGAAAGAAAGTTGCTTACAGATCATTTATTCTTTACAGAAATAAAATCTTAAATCACACAGAATTTGTAAATAGAACCACTGAATAGAACTGAAAAATCACATACTGTCTGTCTTTCACGAGAAAAGCTCCCGCCGTCAAGTCTGAGCCCGTCTACTGCCATAGAAATGGACTTCCTTCATTTTCTACAAGGATTAGCAGGAAGCAGGGTTCGTACTCAATTTCAAAATTAAAATGAAGGAGTTTTGGAGGAGTTTTGAAGGAGTAAAATGAGATTTTGCAGGAGTACTAACGGGCTGTCTTATGTCGCACTTTTTTTTCAACATGCTTGACTCCCTTCCCCTTTATCAAAAAATGTCAAACTATCTTATTCCTCCTCTTGTCACATGTCATATTTTTTATAAACATATTGTTATAATAACTGCGTGATGTTACTTTTTGTCGCCCTCTCTCTTCCCCTTGTCACAATTTTATGAACCAGTGTCCCCAAGGCATGACATCACTTGTGGATGACTCATTTTACAATATCATAACTGTGATTTGCTAAACAATTGTTTTTTACACAATCACTTAATATTGTACAGCTGCTTATGTATTTTTAAATATTTAAATAATACTTAGACAAACTGATTTTTTCAGCTGAGAGTGGGGGGGGGGGGGAAAGCAATGATCATAAAACTTGAAAAAATGGCCAAGCACTATTTAAACATGGTTAACTTCATTTATGAAATGTCTTAGTCATCTAATAATAGTTTTACCTTCAACTTTTATAACTTCTATGATCAATTTGTAAATCACATTTTTATGAAAAAATAAATATACGAAATTACTACATTAAAATTGCCCTTATACCTTCGCCTTTGTGATGAATTTAAGTTGTTGATCGAAGTATGTCATAGGGAAGATCATGTAGTCTTGAACTAAGAAAGAAGGAGTTTTGAAGGAGATCAAACCAAAATGAAGGAGTTTGAAGGGCCCTTCAAAAATATTTCCTAAATGAAGGAGTATTGGAGGAGTTTTGAAGAAGCGTACGAACCCTGGGAAGGTTTTGGCACCATTTTGCCACTCGTCTGCTGGCCTTTGTGCAGTCGTACAGGTTTTTTGAACATTAAGCTTCCCTTGGAAAAATGAGATGCGCCTTGTTACTATAGCAGTAGACAGGCGCAGACATTTCGTCAGTGGCTTTTCTTGTGATGACAGTATCTGTTTTTAGAGCAAATTTTTTTTCTTTTAATATGTTTCTTATCTTTTTAAAGAAAAAGGCTTGAGTTTTGTCCAAAATTTTTAAAAATAGCTTTCAAATTAAAATTTTTGCATAATGGATTAACATTTTATATGCTTACTGAAGCACTTAAACTACATAAATGAGTACATATAACGTCGTTTCAAAGCAACAGAAGGATAGATTTCTGTTATATCCTAGGATTATATGGCTTACTGTAGCTCTGAGGCAGTGATATGTGTTTATAGGTTATAAGCGAACTCTTCTCTCCATGAAAAATGGTAAACTATGCCACTGGTGTCATATTTTTATTTTTTATTTATTTATTTTTCATTTTTTATTTATTTATTTATTATTTTTTTTTATTTTATTTTATTTTTATTTTTTTTATTTATTTATTTTCTTGAATAAATTAAAAGAGAAAAAGAAAAGGAAATAATGTTAAAGTTTTCTGATACTTTCAAAAGGTTCAAAAGTTATTTTCCAAAATAAATATGTTTGTCCCTTTAAAAGTTATTTAATAAATAAAAGCATGAACAACTGGTTTGTATTATGTTTTACTAAGAATGGTTCATAAAATTTTGATCAAATTGTTTAAGCAAGTCAACAATGACACTTCTCAGAGTGACAAGTATATGCAATATAAACAGGAATTGTTTGAGATGCAGTTTCTTGTGGTTTCCACAAAGCATGAATATGACAGATTTAGGAATGTATTACTATACAATTGAAGTTATGAAAATAATGTTAAAGCAATATTATTTTGCTTACCACTCCTTATTATGTGAGCTACCAAATATAATTCTCTACCTAAATCAGCTGCACCTAAATCCTGGAAAAAAAAATGTACAATCATTCTAATACATTTTTATTTTTTAAAACAATAGAATATTGTAAACAAACTAGTAAATTTTTCGTTTTGCACAGAAATAACACTTCAACAAGCAGCTTCTAGCAGAAAAATCTGCTTGGTGCTATTTAGCGCAATTGCCACGAGAGTGTAACCTTTGTAGTCATTTAACAAGTTTATTTCAAAACAAGGTTTGAGTTAACTTCCAAAATGAAAATCAATCTATGATTTTTTTTAAACCTTTAAAATGCTTTAAGGACTATTTTTTTTATTAGTATCTGATAGAGTGAATCCAATTAACATGTATTTGCAAAAGAATAATTCATTCTGTTTTCTATTAATATGCTTTTTTGCAACAGAAAAAAGCAATATGATGAAGAAAAACTGCACTACAGAAAGTTTTTGATCCCTTAAAATTCCTAATTACTTAAATACTATGAAAAACTTAGATTGAAAGCATATTAGGAAGGAATACAACATAAAATAACAGCAATCAGCAAAATACAGGAATGTGTTGTTAAAACCAACTTCTCAATGCAAATAAATTTTACAAGAAAATAAAGATAAACATTTTAAAAATTATACTTACTGTAAATATTGTACAAGAGTTGTGAATTTTTTCTACAAAATGAGACATACCATACTTGGCAAATCTGACTAGAAATCTCTCACTGAAAAAAAGAAATCACTCAAAAGCATTTTTTCAATATAATAATATAAAACTTATGTATTAAAAGATCTACAGTCTTTAACATTAAATGTATAAACCAAACTACTTTAGACAACAATTACGCATAATTTTTTAAAATAAAAATTTGCAGACAAAATAAATAAGCAGCCAAAATACAATGAATCAGTTTTGAATTTACAATTGACAAATCGGTTTTCAATTTCAAACACTGAATTTAGAAAGGATAGAATACTGAAAAACATCAAGCATTATTGTTTGTTCCTAAAAAAACTAATCAACCTCAGACAGTTACTTTTTTCTTAAGGGAAAAATAAAATAAGAATGCTTGGATTTAAACTTATAAAAACTTCCAAAATAAAGTAAATACACATTGATACATATTAACGAATAAAATACCTAATAGTTTCACTATGCTGAGCATCGTAAAGTGAAAAAAATATTTCCATATCTTCTCCAAGACTGCAACTGAAGTCTCTCATGCAAAGATAAAGGTGATGATTTGGCGATCTTTTAGTTTCCCTACGTTTTGCAGTAGTGCGGCCCTAAAAGTAACAATATATGCAACAGTAAAGTTACACAAGTATTTCAAATCATATTACCATAGTGAAAGCTACAATATATCTACATATGAGGTAGTGAGAAGCAAAGGGATGTAAGCGGTCATTTTCAAGTTTTTAGTAAAACGCGTAAAAAGTTTCAGTCCAAGGTAGACTTTTATTGAAAAGTTTTTCTAAATCATGCAGTATAGCATCAACTACTAAGGCTATCACTTATCCCAAAACAGAGGAGTGGTTCATCTACATTTTGAACTGGTTATTTCCAATTTTTTAACTTTCGCACTTACACTCCTATGCTTCTCACTACCTCATATATAAAGTATTGGATAATATTAACCTTTTTTTTTCTTCAGAAACTGTTTTTAAACATATAACTTCTAACTAACATGCTTTAAACAATTTTTAAAACTTTCACTAATAACAGTAATAGTAATTTTTTTTTCTTTTTAGCACTGTTAAATACTCACCATTTATATTATTAAACATTCACAGGTCATTCTTAAAACAATGCATAATCTTTAAAATGACAGAGAATATATACAAATATTGAGAAAAACTTTTACATGTTAAGTTAACAAGCCTTCAAGGATGCCTTTTACAGTTTTTAAAAAATTGTTTCGCAATATGCAATATCAATGAATAATGGTTAATAAATAATAATTCTTCACGGAAAAAAATGCAACAATTTTTCTACGCTAATGCTTGACTTGAATGAAGTGAGCAGTTTATTCTAGAGATTATATAATTAAGTTAAAATAACTTAGACTTGTGATTTAAAAAAGTGTGCATAAATATTGTGCTATTTTTACTAAAGTTTTGGGACGGAAACCAAAAGGTACTTTAGTAAGCTAAAACATCTTTAAAACTTTATGATACTATAATTACATTCATACATACTGCCATTATGAATTTACTAAGCTACTATGAATTTACTAGCGGCTAAATTTTTATGGCAATGATATTACGCTACTTAATCTTGTAAATTGCATTCTTTCAGAACAATTTTAGAAGCAAAATTTCTTTAAAA
The DNA here is from genome assembly GCF_026930045.1 of Uloborus diversus. Taxonomy (NCBI): domain Eukaryota; kingdom Metazoa; phylum Arthropoda; class Arachnida; order Araneae; family Uloboridae; genus Uloborus; species Uloborus diversus. Next base: position 79,849,100 of record NC_072739.1, on the reverse strand, counting down.
TTTAATATAGTATGAAACTGATAAAATGTATTTACCAGCAGCCCAGCCACATTTTCAGAACTTCGAACGTGCTGAAAAATGTAAAATGTGCATATTAATTAACATGTGAATTATAATAAGTATATTAGTTAGGACATTGAAACATGCGAACATGAACAAATGCTATAATAAATATGTTACAAAAGTGCCTATTGTTGGTTATCACAAAAGGCAACAGGCAAGACAACTATGGGCAACAGACAAGACAACTAAGACTATGGGCCTGGCTAGACTGGTCTTAGCAATTACATAAGGATGGTCTTGTGCATTGGTCATATTGTTTTTTAATAATAAATTTCCATATACCACATGCATCATATGCATTCAAATGATAACAATAACTTTCATGCTCAGAAATGTATGCGCTAACAATAGATAACAAGTAAAAAATAATATTTAATTAAACTATTTTTGCATTTATAATTTTATTAGAAAAAATAAAGTAGACACTAAGTTAAAGATAAATTAAATTTAACAAATCAAATTTTATTTGTGCAATAAATACAGCAAATTCTTACCACTTGATGTAATTCAATAGGACTTAAAGAATCAACATCCACAACTTCATTGTTAAGACGGGGCACAAGATCTAATCCAAGCTGCCTAATATATAGATGTGCAATGTCAATACCTTTATTTAACATTTTCAAAACACTATTTTTGGGAAAGTAAATTTTAAAGTATAGCTATAAAAATTTCAACAATTAAATGATTGGATATTGTTTCGAGGTATTATGGTAAAGTAATTAAATGGTCATTTATGAAATTATAAATTATAATACAAACTAGTTAAACACTAGCAGGGATTTCAAATTCATCATAAATGTTGAAATATTTAAGTTTTATTAAGAGTTATTTTGGATATTAAAAAATCACTTATTAGAATATTTTTTATTTTACACAGCATTTTTAGATCTTCAATAACAATTATACACTAGATTTTTTTTTAAATAAATTATAGCTAAAGCACATAAAATGAATCAAATCAACCACTTTTATTAATTGTATAAACTTCAAGGCAATATTGATTTCTTAAATGCAAAACATATAAGTCCTTTGTAGTACAAAAAGTTTTCAATACAAAAAAAAAAAGAAATAAAATATGTTTTAACTACATAATCAGCCTATCAAAATTCACCCAATTATTTCTATAAATCATAGAGCTTTTGTCAGTATGTTATGGCTTCCAACGCACAAAAATAATGTGTGCAAAATACAAAGTGAATTGTTAACTTGATTTTCCCAAGTTATTAAAAAGTGTAACATAAAACCATATTCCTACATAGAAAGATGTCACTCGTATGATAGGGTATGACAAATTATTTCAGCTTTTGGTTGAACTTCAAAACTCAGAACAGAAGATAACATTTTGAAATGAAATGTAAGGTTAAATACTATCATAAAAAATGATGAATCTTCCACAAAAGAGAACCAAAACTTTATACTAAGTAAGCTAAGCTAAAGCATCACTTATACTTTTTAGAGAAAAAAATCGAGTACATAGTGTAAATATGGTGTTAATTTATTAAAATACATTAATTTAGATACTGGGACAACATCTCTCTGGAATTAGTTTGCAGGCAAGATGTGAAGAAAATACAAATACCAATATGTGATGACCAGCAACAGGCTCAGAGCCCAGCTACGCAGTACTAGTCAGTTTATTAGTCCCCAATGAAGATCAATGGTCCTCTTAAAGCTGCCCACCTCCTTACTCATTACCGCCTATTCCGGTAAGCTGTTCCAAGTGCCCAAGACCCTACTAAAGTAGTATTTTTTCCTAATTTCTAGGTTTGCCTGAGATTTTAATAGCTTGAAACAATGACCCCTTGTCCTGCTTTCTTGCTAAAAATTTAACCTGTTAACATCTTCATTTTGATAAATTAAACAATTGACTCCCCTCCAACTGTCCCCTCCAACTCTAAACTGAGAATGCAAAAGAAAATTTTGATTCACTTGTTCTGATACAAATCTGAAAAAGTTAGGGTAATTTTTGCTACAGAACATATATTGAGAATTATTAAAATAAAAAATATACAATGTAAATGTAAGTAATGTGAACTACAGAGAGAATAGTATCACCTTCTTCAAATCATATTACCTCAATGGACATTCCAATAGTAAAATTTAAATATTAGACCTTTAAACTTTAAGTAGTTAATATACAAAGTCACACATTTCAAGTCAAGTGACCTGTACAGAAAGAAAAAGAATTTATTGGGCGCACCAAATATGATGCTAGCTAACATCAAAAGAGGCAAGGGGGAGGTAAAAGTTTGTGATAAAATAAGAGAAATAAATCTGTGTTTCTTTTAAGAGCTTAGAAGAAGGAAGGGGTTGGGGGACAAAAATAAACACAAACAAAGCTAAGAATCCAAGTTGCAGATTTTTGAAATTTACATTTGCAATAGAATTGGAAGTACGAGAGCTTTTACTGAAAAGCAAATCTATGAACAAACAAAAAGCAATACAAGTCGATTTTAAGGGTGAGATTATAAACTGAAATTTAAGTTTGTAAACAGTTTTAATTAGCCACAAAAATTTAGAAAACATAACATTTTCAAACTAATCATAAGTACATTTGTAATAATGGTATTTCTTTTAAATGTTTTAAATTAGAAACTAAAACTATATGTTTGATTAATCCAGTTTATGTCATATTCAAAACAATATTATCAAGTTACCTATTATACAAGGAATTGTCCCTTTAAATTATTTTAAAAAAGTTTTCATTTTTAAAAACAGATAACTTTAATAGTAAAAATTAAACTACCTATTTCCCCAATCTATTTTTCCAGTGATTTGGCATTTTAGTTCCCTTATTTGATCTTGAGTCAGGGTTCCTGTTATAAGCTGCCTTCGCCATTCTATCAAATCTCTCATCACAGTGAGAAGTCTCTGGAAAAGGGAAACCTCTCGGCGCTATAAAAAAAAACCCACAAATATTAATACATTTAAAACTAAATTAGTAGTTTGATTCACTTTAGTAACAAACAGGGAACAGTCTGCATGTAAATAATTGTAAAAGACATTTATCTTAAAGCTATTCAAGTTGAAAATGTACATCTGACGCGTGTACAGGGGGGGGGGGAAGGGACGCCTCTCGGGATAGGCCAGAGCCTGAATATATCTTTAAAATGAGGGTGAAATATATGTAGGAACATAGGGATAAACAATATGGAGGGGAGCCCCCAAAAGCCATTTGTGATGGGCCCCAAAAGTTGACAAAGCAAAAGTTGTGTGAAAGCACACCCCTGATCTGAAGTAAGTCCTTGATTAAAATAGAAAAAAGAGTTGAGTTTTGTGAGTGATATTTGGCGAAATATTTTAAAATAGAAGTCTCACAGAATGTTAATCAAAAGTAAATAAAAATTAGTAAACATATAGTTCTATTAGTAAACATATAGTGATACAAGTGACTTTTTACAGTGAAATAGCATTTTTACTTCTATACATATTAAACTACTAGACAAATACAGATATACAGTTAAAATACTGCATTTTCTCCCAAAAGCATATTATTAAATTTTTTCATAAATATTTTTTTTATCAAAAATTTGACAAAATTTTACTTACAACATATAAACGTTTCCATATTGTGTGCCATTCCCTCAAAACACATGCCACTTCTTTCACGGTAGAATCTTCCACAGGGGCGACAGTTTCATACAAGCTATTTCATTCCAAAACAAATATGCAAGAATTAAAATGTATTTGTATGTATAAGTAATATAATAATATTTTGAAAAGTTAGACACAGTTAATATAAATCATCTGAAGCTCATAGATTTTGTAAAGATTGAGTTAAAAAATAAATTTTTTCATGTGCGTAATTTGAAAAATCAAATCAATCATGAATGGACTTTCCCACTTAGATTATGATTCCAGGCTTAGAAGGCTAAAAATGTACAGTCTTGAGCAAAGAAGAGAACGAGGGGACATGATTCAGCTGTTTAAATTTATTAAAACGAAAGATGTTACGGGGCTAAAGTTTAGCACTGAAAACAGGACAAGGGGTCATTGTTTTAAGCTATTTAAATCTCAGGCTAACATGGATATTAGGAAAAATTATTATTTTAGCAGGGTAGTGGAACCTTGGAACAGCTTACCGGAAGAGGTGGTAATGAGCAAAGGAGTAGACAGTTTTAAGAGGGCCATTGATCTTCACTGGGGATTGTAAATTGACTAGGACCAGTCTAGCTGGGCCCAGAGCCTGTTACTGGTCGTCACTTTTGTATTTGTATTTGAATTATCCTCTTCAGTATGTGAATAAACTGCTTGGAAGCTCAAAAAGAGAGAAAAAGAGGAAGAGAGAGACAGAGAGAGATAAAAGACAAGATAATTAAATATGTTATTTTTTTATTTAACTTTGCTGAGAAAGAATTCAATATCATACGTGAAGATACAAAAATAGCTAGATAAATGACAAAGAAAATGCATCAAAACTTACCCTTCATTATAGATATGAAAAGCTTTTAAATAAATAAATGAAGCTGGAAATATGCCCTATAAATAAACAATAAATGGCATTAATTTTAAAACTAATATTTCAATTATTAAATCGAAAAAATTATTTTCTCACATCAAATACGGGGGGGGGATACGAAAATTTATTTCATCTTGTTTTCACCAGGGATGAGAGTGGTCAGAGAGCAAAAAGGAGGAAATCCAAAAAAATTTCGTGAAAGGGATGATATCCAAAACTGCATCAAAATAGAACCTGGAAGCCACAATATTCAAAAATTCAACAAAAAATGGCTAATTTACCAGTTTTAAAGGTAATACGTATTTAATTAAGTATGAGTAATAATTTTGTACAATTTGCTGCGTTGTACCATATCTTGCACGGGTGTTTATTCCTAAATAAATCTAAATTTTGAAAGAGAGGCAACAATTTCTAACCCCTGAGTCCTTGAACAAAGGGTTGGGGGAGCCAGAGTTCAATCTTGGCTGCATCACACAATAGTGTCAACTTTTCATATTTTTTAGAGAAAAATACATTTTTTTCATTAAAAACATTTGAGTTTATAGTGTTAAACGAGTGAGAACATAAATGTTAAAATTAGGTCTGTTTGTAAAGTAAAAATTTATAACAGAGAGAAAAATCTAAAATTTCTTTATGTGGTAGAACATACTTTTAATAGTAATTGAAAATAAATAAATATATATGTATATAAACAATTGGTTATCTTTTTCCTTGCATTGGAACCCAAAATTTGTTTTTGAAAACTTCCTAATACATTTTTGGAATAAAAAGAACAACTTGCAGCTGCCTCATTTAATCATGATATTTCAAAACTTTTATCAGGTTGTACAGCCTCAACCATTTGAGATTCACCATAAATATTTTTTACACTTTCTTAAATACACAAACAAAGTAACCATGCCAAATTACAAAAAAAAAAAAAAAAAAAAAAAACGAGACTGGTGCTAAGCTACATTTTTTGATTGAGTTTTGCATTTTCTCTAAAATAAATTTAAAGAAATAAAAATATTATTGGAATAATGAAAAAAATAAGCAGATATAAGGAAGCACATAGTAAGAAACCACCCAACATTAAAAATAATTGAAATACTAGCAGGATGCTATAAGATTGAAATCTCAAACGAGGCATGCAACTTTCAGCGCAGCACGTGTTTGACGTCGTTGGCATGATTCCAAAACGTACGTTTTTGGCAGATATCGCGAAGGATGAAGATTCAAGGGGAAAAAATAGAACAAATAAGAAATCGGGGGCCAAAAAATTTAAAAAAAACTATTTTTTCCCATTTTTGAGAAAAATAAGGCCTACAAGAGACAAAAAAAGCAGGAAAAGGAGGAAATGTTTTAAAAGCCAACAGAAAAAGCTGGAAAAATCTCATTCCTGTTTCACTCACACCTTCCCGATAAAAACAGATAAATGTAGAGTTTTAATATTCATTAATTGCAAACTTTGGGAAATATAGTAAGGTGCTATTAAAAAATAAAGAAAATCATCAGAAGAGACAATAAAAAAGTCATTGCATACTGAGTTTTAAACACATAATTTCAATTCCCAGTAGAAACTACTGGGCAATGTAGGAATTTCTACATCATGATGCATTACCAACCATACATTGCGATGTTGAGATACATCACAATGTAATTCAAGTAGGTGTTTTTTTTTTAATTTTTAAGACCTTTACTTAAATTTGCTAGTTTAAATTTTACAAAATAAGATTTAAATATTTTTTACACATTATGAGCGATATTTAAAAATAGATTCTAGCATCAGAAAAAATTATGAAAACCAAAAACCGTTAAAAGCATTGGGATAGCAATTAATATCGCACATGTGTTTTGGGATTGCAATGAGCCTATTATTTTTCAATGGAAAAAGATGTGAGCTAATGAAAGCAAAGTCGTGCATTCCAGCCACAAGCTCTCATCGTCCTTGCATTTAAAAATGGTTCCTTGTAACACCAAAATAACATGTGAAATTTTTTATGCTAGTTCCCTTTTTACTTCCTTTTACAAAAAAGGAAGTATTGTATTCGCAAAAAAATTTTCACTCAAAAATCGACCTTAATTTCCATTTTACTCACCCCCAAATGAATATTGAGTTTTTTTTCGACTCGACCACACATGGATAAGTGCTTAAGAACGTATAGACACGCGAAATATCCATTTTGACAATTCCCGAGTTAATTACGAGTTTTCTCGTGACGTCTGTATGTACGTATGTATGTGCATATGTATGTCGCATAACTCAAGAACGGTATGTCCTAGAAAGTTGAAATTTGGTACGTAGACTTCTAGTGGGGTCTTAGTTGTGCACCTCCCCTTTTGGTTGCATTCGAATGTTTCTAACGGGATCTTTTGCCCCTTTTTGGGGGGAAATCATTGTTAATTTTGATGTAAACTCAAGTGGTGTTATAATTTGGCAGACAATTGGCGATATATCGCCAATCTTTTGGTTGCCAAGTTTTGTCGCCAACTTGACGACAAATTTGCCGACTTTTTTTTTTTTTAATCTGGTTTCAATTTGGTCAATGTTGGTGATATTTAGCAAGTAAACTATTTAAAATCACATTAAAAATGCCAATAATGGGAAAATGACATTAAATTGGGGTAAAATGAAGTCATGTGATGCACACATCAGCTTGTTTACTTTGTTTCTGGCAAGTGATTAAATGCTAAAGTTTGTATATCAATATATTTTCCGTTAAGAGCTAAAACAATGCATTTCCTGCATGTTTTGAGAGAATTGAAGGTCTTAGCTTGATTATGATACTTCCACCAGCGTTTGTTAAAAAAAGTTCTAAATACTCTTCACTGTTATTGTTTAGCCAGATGGGCTTGACATACTGCTAATTTAACATTAGCATTGAATAATTATAGATTAAATTGGCAGTAATCAGGGACCAGAGACTGTACATCGATGCTTGGTTTTGTAGCTGATAAATTGGTTTAAAGAAAAATTCTAAGCTGTTTTTTGTGTAAACACATTTGATGCAAACCAGTTTTTTGTGAAGCATTAATATATCTCCGTGTGCAAGTAGAAATATTAGGAAAAAAATTTGCCAAACTGAGTATAAAAAGTATTATAGTCCACTATCATGAAGTTTTTTTTCTTCTTTAATAAACTTTTTTTTTACCTAAGAATAATTACTGGAAAGAAAAGATTTTTTTAAATGATAAAAACTTTTGATATTATTTAAATATATATATATAACAGCATGCTTTATTAGAAAATTTTACAGTAACCCAGAATATATCCTAATCATCATGTTTCTAGAGTATATAGTGATCAAACCTAATTTTTATTTTTAGAAAAAATGAAATTACCAGAAATCTTTGACCATTTGACTTAAGTATAACCAGGATCATGTATGGGGGGGAAAGGGGGCGAAGGGACACCTGTTGGCCTGGTCATGCGCCAGAAGGGAGCCTGAGAGTGAGCTTTTTAAAATGAAAGGTGAAATATATGTAGGGACGTAGGGGCCCATAGAAGTCATTTGTGACGGGCCACAAAATTTCTGTGCAAACACTGAGTATAACAACATTCACTTATTCCTCTTTAAAAAAAAAGACATTTTATGCTAGTTTCTTTTATTTTATATTTGAAAACAGTGTTTTAGCTTTTAAATAATTATTTGAGATTTAATTGTCACTTATTTCAATGAAATTATTGTATCAGCTAATTAACTATATCTGGTACATCTGGCTTGTTTATTCACCTGAGGAAATTAATTATTTTCTAATTATTGTAACATTTTAAGGAAACTCTTTACTAAAGAAAATTAAACATCTGTTATTACACCCAAATTGATGAAGAATTTCCCTGATCCAGGTCTAATTCCAGATCACTGAAAATTTTAAAATGTCGTAAATTCTACTTCAATTCACCAAGAAAAGAAAGTTGCACAGAATTCATCTCATTAGTAATCTTTGACCAAAGATAAAAATACCACATTGAACAGTTTTTGCGCAGAATGTATGTTTATGTTTTTTGATCAGGTTTCTCCCTTGGTCACTCTAGTTCCTTTAAGACTTGTTTTTGTTAGTTGATTTAATTATGTTTTATGTTATTTGTTATTCAATAAAGATTAACATTAATATCCATATTGTTATTGAAAGCAGATATATTTGACAAGATTATATGTTTCACTGCTCATGGAATTTGTTAGAAGTTTTCAATAGAAAGCTAAGATTTTAAAGAGACACAATAGTTACATTTTAGTTTTATAAAATAGAGCAAAAAAAGAAACATTTCAATACTTTTACATAGAAAATTTCATCATACATATTTTATTTCCAACACACTTTCTTATTACACTATGTATAATTCTTATAATGTCACATCATGCAGTTTATCCTTCAAAATCAATTAATTCTAACCAAAAAAAAAGGTTTACACACTTGAACATGTCTGGTATTATATTATAATAGGGAAGTTGCAACCTATTAAATGTTCATATTTTGGCTATTAGATATTGTTAATTGACTCTCAAAACTAAAAAATTCACCATCGCCGAATTTTAAAACACCGTGGTTGATTTTTAATGAATTTTTAAAAATCCACGCGCAAAAGTGCGCGCTTCTGAAACGTCACTAGCCTACGTCACAGGGCGCGAATGGGCAGCCTTCTGCCGAAGATCCCTTGTTTTCGCTAGGAACATTTTGAGCGCGTTGATATTTTTATTTTTTAAAAATTCAATAATCCTTTTGAACACACAATGGAGACCGGATTAGTTAAAGCACAATCTAAATAATCTTCCTCATGTAACATCAATGAGGATATTCGAATATTTCCGAGAGGATGAGAGGTTTAATGTTCCAGAAACGCGAGGAGTTAAATGCGAGGAGATAAGCCTTTTACGTTTCGTCTTTGAAGTAGAATGCGTGATCTTCGGTTTCTCCCCTACCGGAAGGCGCATGACGTCACTTCCTATGCCATCTGACGTCACAGGCGTTTGAACTTTAAAAATTAATTTAAAAAAAACTACTTATCGTATCGCAAAAATTTTTTCACCTATGATGTTCATACATGTTACTCTATCATATAAAAATAAAATTGAAAAATCGAAAACTTCCCTATTCAATATTTACCTTCAAAGTCTTGTTCCGAATCGAAAAGCCTCGAAACCACCCTGAAAAAAGAAATTACTTTATATTTTTTCACATGAGGGATAAACCAACATAAAATAATGTTTAATAAAATAACATACCACCAGATTCTTCCAAAATTTGAACTGTCTCACCAATTTCAAGAGGTAGGCCATATTTTGTGTTACCATCATAATTATATATACCTAAAATTTAATATAAATTTGAATTAATAAAACTAAACTGTTTTAGTATTCTCAAGAACAATGCAAAATCATCATAAGAACACGACCTGATTATTTGTACAGCGATTTTCAACTGATAAATTTATCCTGACAAAGCGAGAAACGAAATGACCCCATGGAAATTATAATAATCAAACAGCAAAACTTTCTACTTATTTCATCTCTGAACAAATTTATAATTTTCAAAATATCTTTCAAGTTAACGATCTATTTTAGACGAATAAACAGTTAGTTAACATTTCAAGTTCATTAACAGCATTAGAAACTTAAACATTTACTAGTCTGAGTGACAGAAAATATGCATTGAAAAATAATCAAATATTGTAAACATAATTTCAAAAACTAATCACAGATATTATACTTCAGACAACATAACTTCAAGAGTTCAATGACAAATGACAAAAAAATGGGACTGTCAAATAAGTTAAACTGCAAAACTATGGACAAAAATTAAACTTCTTCGAAAATAAACAGAGACCTGTCAAATAGCAAGACAAGCTAACTAGTTTGTAGCGATTAAAAGAATACGTTTACGAACAATGATTTGAATAGCAAGAATCATGAGATGTACTTACATACTCCCAATTTTTTATTTTTTGTGGGAATCCACATCCTTTATAAATGAATTATTAAAGTTTTACCTCAAAATAACCGCATACATTACTCCCACTTCTACAACACGCCATTATTTTTGTTCTTGATCGTTGCCATGAACGCCATGAATAACAAAACAGAAACTATAATGCTACGGTTTCTTGTACGGATCATGAAGGATGAGATGGATGAAGAAAAAGTAAAGGAGAAACAGAGAAATGAATTATTTCTCCATGCGGTCTAGGAAGATTGGGCGCCGAGCATTTTGGGCGCCGTGCGTATTGTGTGTGGGGAACATTGGGACTAATGTGCTCGGCGCTTGAAATGCTCGGCGCCCAATCTTCCTAAACCGCTGCAGATGGAATTCCGATTCTCTGGTGAAGAATACATTTTTGCGGATTATAAACACTTCTTAAAAATTTACAAAAGACGCCCGTCGAAAGTATTTCACTTTTGCCTCACTGACAGATGGAAAACTTTTTCTTTTTATTTCTCACTTTTTCTAGCCCTCTTCATAGTTGTAAGTCTTAAGTTAAACAACCTATACGCATATAGGCGGATTTAGATCTGAGTTTTGGAGCGGGGGGGGGGACAGGTTGTTTCTTTTTTTTTTCTTTGCAACATTGGTTGCACTCAAGGCGGCGAGTTTAGACTAAACGTTGCCCTAAGCTATTTCAGGTATGGGGTCACTTTTGTAGCAAGGACAACTTTTCTGTTGGTGGCACAAAAAAGTCCCCCCCCCCCTCTCCCACCGGTTTAAGAAGAGTGGGCGCCGTCGATTTGGCGCCGGGAACAAGGGCATCGAGCATTTTGGGCGTCGGGAACATTGGGCGCCTAGCACTTGGGGTGGCCGGGAACATTGGGCCCAAGTTCCTGGCACCTAATATGTCCGGCGCCCAATGTTCCCGTCGCCCAAAACGCTCCGTGCCCAAAGTGCTCGGCGCCAAATGTTCCCGGCGTCCAATCGACGGTTAGCGGCACCCAATCTTCCCATCTCGCCCTCCCACTATGTTTTGACTTTTTCCTGTGATAGATAAGGCCATGCTTTACTGTTTTGGTTTGTTTATTCGTGTAGGGATGTTTTTATTAATTACACAAATGTTATTGTCTTGAATCCAATCAAAGAATTTATTTGAACTGGAAAAGATTTTCACGTCCCTTTTGTTATTGTATTTCTAGCGTTAAAAGTCCCCAGTAAAAATCTGATTACTTCCCTTGTGAATTTTCTTTAGATTATTTAAGTCTTTATCAGTGAACGTTTATTTTTGCTAAATAAAACTTTAACACTATTCATTTCTAAGTTAGAATTTACAACATGATCCATGACCTCACAGGCTGATATATTGCTTCTCGCGAAAATACAAAGGCCATCCCCCCCCCCTTTTACTCAGGGATGCTCTTTCTTTAGAAAAGCTATCATAACCGCTAATGACCGGAATGCCCCTCCAAGTCTCATGGACGCAAATTATAGAAGGTGACCCAAGAAATTAAGTTCTTCAAATAAATGAAATTCTTTGTCAAACAGCGGCAGTTCTACGTTAACACAAAACAGTCCATGAAAACAACAAAAGCAGAAAAGAAACAACCCCTTAAACAGGGTTGTTAATTACACCCTCTCCATCCATTGGGTCCCCATCAAAAGGAAATCCCTCCAAAATTTCAGAGTCCAACAGATTATTTTCCGCACTTGGGAGAAAAATATCATTACTTTTACTTCCCATTAAAGCTCTGTACTGGCTTATCATGGCAATTTCAGCAATATCAGACTAGAGGGTGCCCATCCCCCTAAGAGCAAAGGCACTCCCCCCCCCCCCCCACATATCGCAAAGACTTTCCCTCCCATAAAAAAAAGTGAAAATACCCCTCAAAACACCCCCTCTCCTTACATTTTAATGACGCAGTCTGCGCCATGACCCCCTCCCCCCCCCCACCTAGATGGGCACCCCACTTTCATTCTTTAAAACAGCATTGCTATTTGCACTGTATTTAATGGTTTGTAGCTCCTCTTTGATTTTTTTAATCCCTTGTTTCAGATATGTGATTTCTTTTTATCTTTCCTTCAGCTCTTTTTACTTTCTTCTATATCTAATATATAGAAGAAAGTATATTGGATTCGTGCAAATTTTCGAATTTCGAATTTTGACGGATTCGAACGTTTTGAGGTGTGCTGAGTCCATTTCGACTATTTTTGGAAAATGTCTGGCTGTCTGTGTATATGTGTGTGTGTGTATGTGTGTCCGTGTGTGTGTGTGTCACGTCTGTGTGTAACCAGTTTTTTTGTGGCCGCTCTACAGCAAAAAATACCGCATGCAATCGAACGAAATTTGGTACACGTATGTGCCCCTATGTGAACTTGTGCCCATTGGTTTTTGGCGCGAATTTCTCCAAGGGGGGTGGAGCAATGGGACGTTTTTTGAGTTACGCGTGCTTGCTATTCCTCAGGAAGTAACGGGCGGAATCAAACAAAATTTGGTCTATATGTTGCCATTAACAGGAACAGGTGCTGATTCAATTTTGGTGTCAATAACTCAAACGGCAGTTGAGCTGTAGAACGTTTTTTGTCGTCAATTGTGACTGCTGTATCTCAAGAAATAATGAACGGAATGAAAGAAAAATTTATCGGCAAGTAGCCCTTACTGGGTATAAGAGCTGATTTTATTTTGGTGTCAACGGCTAAAAAGGGGGTAGCGCAATCGCCTGCTCTTTTTTTCCATTGTGAGTGCCCTATCTCAAGAAGTAACGTACGTTCTGGTTGAAATTTGGAATATATGTGAATCCATATGTAAACAGGCTTTGGTTCAATTTTGACGCCAATCGCTCCAAGAGGTGTTGATTTTTTTTTTTTTTTCAATAAAAATAGCTTTATTAATGCAACAATAAGAAAGATAAATCGTAATAGATTGTCGTCTGCGTATTTCTCGTGATTTTAATTGTATGGAAATGATCGGAAATATTTTTTTTTTTTTTTTTTTTTTTTTTATTTCCAATGGCTGGCAGGAAGAAAATGTTACAAAGAACAAAATAGCAAAAACAAACACAATACACAGAACAAGGAAAAATACAGAAACAATAGGGTGAAATATTTAGCTGCCGATACGCTCTCTTGCTTCCCAATAACGGTCACACAGGCTACGTCTGGAAAGCTGGGTGCAAGTGTGCAGGTGACGAATGTCCATTTCTTCGTTTGAATTGCAAAGGGGACAATTGGGACTCTTCACAATCCTTAAGCGGTAAAGATGTTTTGGTAAACAGTCATGGCCAGTTAAAAGTCGAAACAAAGCCACTGACTCTGCTCTTGGTGCTGAAGGGACAAAATCACGGTTTATAAACCAAGCTTTGTGGTTGCTTCTAGCTTTTAGGTCTTGCCAAAAAAAAACTCTTGATTTTTTCCTCATATATAACTTTATTGCATTGAATGAGACATGATCGGAAATATTATCTCAATGATTTAAAAATTTTAACTGTTGCCATCTTATGTTTATTAACAAATCAAATATTTGTAATTAATCCAAGCAAGGCTTTTAAAATAACTTTCAATTTTCGCTCTTTGCTTTGCTTTTGCAATAATTCAGACATTGGGATGGTCGTCCAATTTTTGCATGTGTAATTTTGTTTTTGTTGGGAATATTGCTTCCTCGTCAAGCATGGGGAGGGATCAGAAAAAAAAAAGAAAAATATAGAAGAAAGTTTCGTGATGGTCACAACATACTAGTTTAAAATTACTATTAGTTATGTATTTGTTTTCATCTTCTTTTTTTCCCTTGCTAACTATGTTTGCATAAATGCTTTTTTTTCCGTCATTCTCCTTATTTTCCAGTATCTTCTGCACTGTGATTATCCTGGCACATGGACGCCCATATAGAAGGGCAAGTGAGGGCTCATGCCTCCTCCCCCTTAGGAATTTGAATTTCCTTATTGCTTTTAGTACTTTTTCCTTTGTAAAAATGTGAAAACATCCCTTTTCCAGCCTTTAATTAATAACGAAATGGGAAGATTGGGCCCCGCAGATTGAGCGCTGTCGGTTGGGGGCAGGGAATATTGGGCGTTCAGGTTGTGGGCGCTGTTCAGCGTTTTCAATGTCCAAAAACTGTGCGTCCAATCGACGGCGTCCAACTTTCCCAGCGCCAAATGTTCCCGGCACCCAATATTCTCAGCGCCCAATGTTCCCGGCGCCCAATATGCTCGGCTCTTAATGTTCCCCGCACCCAATGTTCCTGGCATCCAATATGCTCGGCCCCAATACTCCCGGTCCCCAGTTGATGGCGCCCGATCGGCGGCGCCCAATCTTCCTAAACCGAATGGATAAGTTATTAAAAATGTCAAATTTTAATAGCTCTAATCTGTACCGAAATCTGTTTTCATGGGGAAATATCCTGCTAAACTATGGGGAAAATATCTGAGCCCCGCCTTAAAATTTTGCATATGAGTGTCCCTTGCCCATGCTGGCATCTAAAACAATTTTTTTTAATTTACTGCAACATTCACGCTCTAAACCGCAGTCAGCACAGTTGACCATCCCTTTGCAATACTTGGCTGGATGCCCAATGTTTATGCATGTTTTACATATTAATGATTTCTCAATACATTTATTAAAGTTGACTGATCCAAATTTTACTTCTTCCCTATTCGTAATACCCAGCTCTTTCACTACGACAGCTGGAATAGGAGTTTCAGATCCCTTTTATTTTGATCCGAATTACTATTGTGAAGTAATCATACCCCTTTTTTAGAGATTGTTAGCAATGAAACTAACTGTAAGATCTTCATCGACATTTCTTATTATATATTTTGTATATGTCGCACCTTCTAGTAGTCTAGTAAAAATGTCAATATTAAGGAAAGTTTTATCCTCACTGACCTTTTTTGTTGTTTCCGGGTTGCCCGTCGTTACTATGATGTTCCTGGTAAAATATATGTCGTCTTCCTTCGTGACTAGTTTTCCTATTTCCCTGTGAAAATCCATCCCCTTATTTCTCGGAATATCTTTACTAATATCGAATATAACTAACTTAATTTTATTTGCACCATTTAATAATGCGGTTTGGATTTTATCTATACTAGACATATTTCTCTCCTATACAAATTCGTTTATCTTGGTGACTTTCTCTTTGACATTTTCCTCCATGACCCTCAAGGCCATATTTCCGTTTTGACGACATTCTTACACCTCCCCTCCAACCCCCCTCCCCCCCCCCCAAAAAAGAAAACAGTCACGCATAATAGAACCACGCGAAAAAGCAGAAACAAGGTAAGAGAAAGCAGCAAAAAAGCCGAGCAAAGTAACAAATGACTCAAACTCAAAAAACATTACCACCATACCAACACTTTCACACCGCGAGAGAAATTTTCCGCATCAGTATTTAAAAAATTAACGTGAATTCTGAAATTTTGAATTCAAATTATGTCTTTCGCAATAGCAAATTGCGACAGGGCCCTACTCATTGGGGGCTATTGTTTCTAGAAACAGCTCCTGTCCCTCCAAGCCTACTCCTCCTCCTGGGCGGTTACGTGTGTATAGTTGTGTGTCAGTGTGCAGGCATGTATGCGTAGGCGCGTGTGCATGCATGTGTAGGCTTGTGTGTGTGCGTAGACCTGTGTGTATGCACGTAAGCGTGTGTGTATGAGTGTGTGTATGTATGTGTATGCGTGTGTGTGTGTGTGTGTATGCGTGTGTGTGTAGGCGTGTGTGTATGTGTGTATGCGTGTGTGTGTATGCGTGTGTGTGTGTATGCGTGTGGGTGTATGAGCACGCGTGTGTGTAGGGCATGGACGCCATCGACCAGGAGAAACAGATTCCAGGAGGCAGTGCTCGGAGCCGCGCCTGCAGGAGGCCGGTGGTGCTGGTGTCCCTGGTTCAAGCTGAAAAAGGCACGGACCTCAAAAACGGTCAAGTAAGAACAATAAGCAATCGTGATTGCTCAAAAAAAATATATATAATAAAAAAATAATTTGAATTTTGTCATTTTGAATTCAAATTATGTTTTTCGCAATCACGAGTGTGTGTATGTAGAAGTGTGTGTTTGTGTGTGGAGGGTATGTGTGTTTGTGTGTAGGGGGTATGTGTATGTGTGTGTAGGCATGTGTGTATGTGTCTGTGTGCAGGCATGAATGTGTGGGTAGTTGTGTGTATGTGTTTGTGTATGTGTGTATGTGTTTGTGTGTGTGTGCATGTAGTTGTGTATGTATGCGTGTGTGTGTGTAGGATATGGACGCAACCTGGAGACGGTTTTCGCGACAGGAGCAGCATCGTGAGGAGCCGGTCGACGGTGGTGCTGCAGAGGGTGCTAGCGGGAAAATAAAATGATAGCACATCAAAACAGTCACATGAAAGCAATAAGCAATCGTGATTGCTCAAAAAAAAAAAAAAAAAAAAAAACAGCCGGCTTTTTTATGCGATAGTCAATTGTGTTTTAAGACTTTAATTTCGAAAATTTTCTACAGACAAACTTTTTTCTCTATTTTAGAGAGAAGCCCACAAATACTCAACAACACTGAAAATCACTCAGAATTGCATTTTTGGAGCTGTAATTTCGAAAAATCACTGCTCTAATATTACATAATATGGCCTTACAAATTGCTTTTAAAACTTGGGTTTAAGAAATTATTCGTGTAAGGGTCCCTATGCCGACTTTCTTTAATATCACAAGCAGTGCGTTTTTCAAACGACATTCAAAAAATTTAAGTGGGATAGCCCCTGAGCCCTGAAAGTAAAACACTACTGAAATTTTTTGAACCAGAGTTTTGAAAAATTTTAATGGGAAATGCTCCAGATCCTACTATTCATAAAATCTTCATAGTTTGTCAAAAGTTGTGTTTTTGAAACTTCAATTTCGAAAACTTGCAGGAATTGGTTTTAATCTATTTAAAAAAATAATCGATCGGAAACAGTCTCTGAGCTCCCTCTCTTACCATAACGTCAATAAACACGGCCTATAATCGCGTTTTAAGGCTAAAATTGCATTTTTAAAACTAAAAGTTTCAAAATTTGACCGGACACCTTTTGACCTCTTTTCCTATCTGATCAATATATATATATTCTTTTTTCAATGTGCCCCCTTAAAAAAAAATTCTGGTTACGTACTGCATGCAGGGGCAAATTTGGTGCGAACTAGAAAAATGAGAAGTGCATTTTGTTTGATTCTAAACAGTTATATTCTCAGAAATTGTATCTGTTTCAATGATACAAAGGAAACGAATGTTTTGGAGACTGAGAGACAGGAATATTTTCGTGCGATAGGACAAAATAGAGAATCATTTCAATGATTCTCTATTTTGCAATGAGGGGTGCAAAATAGAGAATCATTGCAATGAGGGGTGCCTTGCGGCGTCCCCTCATTTCGTGGCGCCCGGGGCGATTGCCCCGCTCGCCACCCCCTTTGGGACGGCCCTGGCGCCGAGTACATTGGGCCCAATGTTCCCGGCACCAAAAATGCTCTGCTCCCAATTAACGGCGCTCAATCTTCCCATTTCGTAGGAAACGATGGCTACATCCGACGGAAACATCCTACTCATCTAAGTGTGATAATGTGAGATAAGAAAATATTTTGCAACATAAATCACTTGGGAAACTGACCCTCAGTAGTATATCGTCGCCTTAGAGCAACAGTAGGATATCTTAGTGTTATTCCTGGGATTAGATGTCTTGCTGTTGCTCTGAGGTGACGATATATTGCTAAATTACTACGATCTGCTATGATACAAGTATATTCTAGCTACATTTTTATAGGAAACTTGGTATTTATTGGCACGAAAACAATTAGATTAATCAGTGTAAATAATAATATGCAACCTTCCAGTGTAGAAATAAATACCAACCGTGACAAATGGAAGATAGTAGATAATAGAGAAAAGTTCAAATTAGTAATGGTAAAAGGTATGTCCAATAAGTCTACAGTTTTATGAGTAACAGATGCTTGAAAAATACGGTTTAGGAAGATTGGACGCCGTCGGTTGAGCACCATCAATTGGGCCCTGAGAACTTTAAGTGCCGGGGACATGGGCGCTGAGCACTTTGGGCCCCGGGAACATTGGGCGCCTGGCAGATTGGGTGCCGGAAACATTGGGCCCAATGTGCTCGCCCCCTCAAATGCTCGGTGCCCAATGTTCCAGGCGCCCAATATGTCCGGCACCCAATTTTCCCGGCACCCAAAATGCCCGGCGCCCAATGTTCCCAGCGCCCAAAGTGCTCCGGCGCTCAAAATGCTTGACGCAAAATGTTTCCGGCGCCCAAAGTGCTCGGCGCTCAAAGTTCCCGGTACTCAAAGTGTTCGGCGCTCAATGTTCCCGACAGCCAAAGTGCTCGGCGCCCAATGTTCCCGGAAACCAAAGTGCTTGGCGCCCAATGTTCCCGGCGCCCATTCGACGGCGTTCACTCGATGGCGCCCAATCTTCCTATTTCGTGAAGAATAACCACATCCTCACAAACTAAGCACTAAATAAGAAAACATGGCAAGAATATCACTAAAAACAAAAGTAATGATTGTAGCAGACAACCTGGTTTTGTTTTTATCCAATTTATAGCGCTACCTATATTTACTTTCCGTTCTCAATATGTTAGTCACTGGTTTACCGCGGTCGACCGGTAGCTCTGTGCGAACGTAACCATTGCCAGCGCGTCGTTAAACGAAGTACAACTTCTGTTTGAATCTTCGTGCTCTGTATCGTAAGGTAAACAAATCTGTCCATGTGTTTTGTTTGTTAAAATCGAGACAGTCTTTCGCTAAATGGGTAAGAAGGATAAGAAGAAAGGTAAAGGTGCTGAGAAAACAGCATTAAAAACCGAAAAGAAAGCAATTAACAAATTAAAAAAAGATTTAGCCGCCAAAGGCGAGGTAAATGTTAATAAGTATTACGTTTTTTCTTGTGATGTGAAATTTTCTAAACTTTTGTGGTTTTTGATAATGATTATCATGGCATTGTTATTTTCATACTTCTTATGCTCATTGAAATAACAATTCCTTTCTCCGAGCAAGGAAATGCTATCTGCAAATATCTTTTTTGTTTATTTATACTTATCTAGCTCTTTTTTAAGCTCTTTCCCGGTTTCCCTCTTAAGTATGAGTTTCTTCCTCTTTTTGAAATAACTTTGATAAAATTTAATTTTAAAACTTCTGCAATCCTTTAAGAGATCAAGCGCGACAAAAAGATATTTTTTTTTTTCAAAAGTTACTCATGAGTTCTAACTTAGTTTGCCATGAGTTGGCCCGGGTCCTAGGGTAGGCGGCAAATTTCGAAATTCAAACTTTTTTTTAAAAGTATGAATATTTGTTTCAGCGGGATAAGATTCACTGCTTCAATGCTAAAAATAATAAAAGTATATGATAATTTAGATTGTGTACCAGTGCTTGCATATGCAAAACATAGCTAAGAATTCAACTAAAAATTCAATTTAATTTTAGAGGTGGTAAATTGTGGGATTTAAGAGTCTTTTGAAAATATTAAATCTGTTTCAGTGCCATAAGATGCACCAATATTGAAAAAGATAACTTAAGGTGTATTGGGTCAGGTGGGGTAAAATGGATAGTCAAAAAATGTAGCTTAGAAAACAAATTATTTTAAATTAAATGCATTTTTTTGAGTTGAACATTATATTTGGCTGTTCTGAATTCTATTTTACAAAATATATTTTTTTCAATAGATTATTTTTTAGTGAGTGCTAACACTTTAAATTAAAGTAGATAAATTAGAGCCGCATGTTGTCTGCTTAAACTACTATCTCCAGCTCCTGATCTTTGAGGAATTTTTATTACAATGTCATAATACCTTCAGTTGGACATTTTTGTTGCTGCGTCGACTTACATGGAAGAAAAAAAAAAGATTTTTTTTTTTAAATTTTTAATCTTATATTTTGAAAATGAGTATATGGTTTGGCTTATCATTCCAGTAAGTTGTTTTAAAAGAAACAGCATGTTTTCCTTTAAATGAATGTTAATTCATTTGGGGTTAATTTAAAATGATTGAAACACAAAAATATGCGATGATTATGAAATAAACTTTGCTCCATCATAACAAATAAAAATAAGCCAGAGGTATACTTATTCTAGTGTTTTTCTAGTGTGCACTTGCACTCAAAATAACAATTTCCTCAGAATATGCTGGACCAGACTAGCTGGGCCCAGCCTGTTGCTGGTCATTACATTTGTATTTGATTGCAATCGAATGCTACCAATTTCTCTAATGTACCTTTAAATTCTAGGAACACATCCTCATTTTAATTCGAAAAGTATACGTCACAAAGCACGATTTCGTCACCTTATAAAGATTGGAAAAGTGCAATACTATCAGCAATTTCAACAAGAGCTTCAGATTTGACAACTACCTGCATGAGTTATTTCAAACAACAACTTAAAAAGCTGGCAAATACAGGAAGTATTGACCTAGATGTTTTAGAAAGGCTATGAGTTTGTTGAAAGTGAAAAACATGATGAATTAAAAAACAAGAAAGTAAAAAAAATAGAGGAAAAAGAAAATTTCCATTCAGAGGAAGTATCTGGAATAGAAACTGCTAAAAATTTGCTTATGAAGAAAAGCAGAGGCGTAGCTAGATCCGACTTTCGGGGGGGGGGGGGTTTCTTCTTTTATATATATATATATATATATATATATTGGGGATGGGATATGGGGGATGGATATGGGGTGTCCCAATTCTGATACTTGTGTCAAACAAAACAAAAGCAAAGAATTTTTTATTTGTTTAATGTTATGGAAAATTCAACATTTTTTTCTTTTCCCTCCATTTAATTTAAAGTGAAATTTTCTAGCAACGTCTTGTCAAAACCAGTCTATCCAAATCAGGGGGAAATCAAATATCTGATGAGCGTGTTCCGTTCATTCCAGTGTGACTGCTTAATTTAGAGGCTAACACACATCTACAAAAGTTGGCATCCCTGAAAGCTAATAGATACTTCCATTTCCGCCTGTAAACTGGATATTTGACTTTCAATCTCATCAGTGGTCAGACTATAAAGATATTACATTTATAAAGGTATATCTATAAAGATATTTATTTTTTATTTTATTAGCTTCTTTAGAATTTACATAAATATCTATTTGAGAGAGCAACAACAATTTTCGGATATTATAAACAGAAGTCTTTTTTATTTTCTACTTTTTAATCCGAACCAAGCTAATAGAAATAATCTAGATTCATCTCGTTTTTAAGAAATTTATTCATGTAATGCTATGCAGTTTTTCTTTTGAATTAAAATAAAATTACCTTCAGAAGGGTCCGATAGGACTAAAGCTGCTTTGCAGACTATACTTCGTTTTCTTCTGACGACGTTACTTTCTCTTTTTAGAGCAATCCTTTTCGTCATTTTAATTTTTTTCTTTGAGTTGAAAAAAGCTTGTTATCGGTCTTGTTCGTTTCATTATGCAACAACTTTCACTTAGAATGTACTACTTTAAACAGACTGTACGTTTCCAAAAGAATACGCAGTAAATACTGGCTGAAGAATCAATGTGATTGCAATGGATACTCTGGTTAGCAAAGGTAGTTTTGACTATGACCTATGACACACACGAGACCAGACCAACAAAAACCTCTATCGTCTCGAATTCCGGTTATGCTATCATTTTCGGATTTGAAGCCCAATGATCTTCAAAGCAGCAAACAAAAACATTTTCTTCAACTCAGAAACAGAGGAATTGTCTTCAAGAGCTGAGGAGGCAGTAATTGCGTTCCACGAATAGGCTTTCCAGGAAGATTAACCAAAGGACAGTCGTTTCACGCACTTTCTTGGAAGAAGAGTTAAGGGGTGAAATTCACAGGTTTGGCATGTTAAGATAAACATTAAAGGTCATTCAAGTTAAAAGCCATTTCGCTCTGTTATCTGCATTAGTACTGTTCTTTGGTTGTTCTCTTTCTTAAAATTGTGATTTCTTAGAAAACCGAAATGATAGGAGTGAAAAGAAAGTATAAGTTTTTTTCAAGTGATGAAAAAATGAAAATCGTAGACTACTGGCCAAGTTAGATTTGTTGCAATTGCTAACCTCAAGAGGATAAATAATGAATCCAAAAAAAAAAAAAAAAAAAAAATCGAACCAAAAAGCAATAAAAGACTTTTCTTGAAAAAGATATGCTTGAAGTTTCTTTTACTGTCAAAATGATTCCTTAAACTCACAATAAAGCACTTAATAATGTAATAATAGAATAAATACCTAACAAAACTAATAAAGAGAAATTTTAATCAAGAGCCCATATTGTCTTTAGTATCGATTTCAAATTTTCACCATCATATTTCAAATTTCTATAAAACGTTTCTTAAAGCCTCCGTAATTCAAAACCTCTTTATCTCGATTTTTTTAAATGTGAAATTCGAAATATACAGATTCGACTGTATGCAATATTCCTACAGTGTGGCTCATAAAATTAAACATATTTAACAATTTGTAGAGTCTATGACAAAGAAAGGCTGCCTATACATGGATTTAACAAACAATCTCATTTCTAAAGCGAAGTGTCAAATTTACAAATACAAATACAAATACAAATGTGACGACCAACAACAGGCTCTGGGCCCAGCTAGGCTGGTCCTAGTCAATTAATTAGTCCCCAATGAAGATCAATGGCCCTCTTAAAGCTAGCCACTCCCTTGCTCATTACCGCCTCTTCCGGTAAGCTATTCCAAGTGCCCACGACCCTGCTAAAGTAGTAGTTTTTCCTGATTTCCAAGTTAGCCTGAGATTTAAATAGCTTAAAACAATGACCCCTTGTCCTGCTTTCCCCGCAAAAATTTAATCCATTTACATCTTTCATTGTGATAAATTTAAATAACTGAATCATGTCCCCTCTGACTCTCCTTTGCTCCAGGCTATACATGTTAAGCCTATTAAGTCTGGTATCATAATCTAAATCTGAGAGTCCCCTTACTAATTTAGTTACCCTTCTTTGAACCCTTTCCAATACGAAAATATCTTTCTTCAGATAAGGCGACCAAAACTGAACAGCATACTCCAAATGAGGTCTTACTAAACTCCTATATAAAGGCAGAAGAACTTTCTTAGATTTGTTTGAAATAGATCTCTTGATGAACCCAAGCATTTTGTTGGCTTTGTTACTAGCAGTACTGCACTGTTGACTAAACTTGAAGTCCTGATTTATAAAGACACCCAGATCCATAACATTTTCAGCCTGATTTATGACTGAACCCTGTAAATGATATCTCACACGCTTATTTCCATGACCTAAGTGTAGCACTTGACATTTCCCTACATTAACTGCCATACCCCATTTATCTGCCCACTTAGTAATATGATCTAAATCCTCTTGCAGCTGTTTTACTTGTTCTTCATTTTCAACAATCCCCATAACTTTTACATCGTCAGCAAAACAATTCATGCTTCCAGAAATATTTTCATTGATGTCATTCATAAATATAATAAACAAAAGAGGCCATAAAACTGATCCCTGAGGAACCCCACTTAAAACATCACTCCAATTAGAATGATTTCCTCTCACAACTACTCTTTGCTTCCTACCAGTAAGCCAATTTCTAACCCAAAGTAAAGTTTTTCCTCCTATTCCAATGTCAGCTAACTTGCTGAGAAGAGCAACATGCGGTACCTTGTCAAAAGCTTTTTGAAAGTCAATATAAACAACATCCACACATTTTTTGTTATCTAAAGCTGAGGTAACCTTGTCGTAGAAATGCAATAAATTAGTAGTACAGGATTTACCTTTCCTGAAACCATACTGCAAACTAGTCAACAGACTATTAGTCTCTAAGAACATCATGATCTTAATTTTGATCAAAGTTTCGAAAGTCTTACAAATCACCGAAGTCAAACTTACAGGTCTATAATTCCCAGCAAGACCTTTAGACCCCTTCTTGAAGAGGGGCGTTATGTTAGCCAGCTTCCAGTCCTCTGGCACCGTCCCCGAGTTATAAGAAGCATTGAAAATATTCAAAATAACATCCACTAATTCCTCTGCACATTCAACTAAAATTTTTGGATAAATATTATCTGGTCCCGGAGCTTTAGTTGCTTTAATCTTTTTCAAATGAAATAAAACCTCCTCCCTGGAAAATACAAAATCCTCAAGCTGTATAATAGCTTGTGTCTTGTTAGTGTCAACTGTTGAGATACAGTTATCGTTAAACACACTGGAAAAAAAGTTATTCAGAACATTTGCAATATCCCTATCGTTTTGGATTAAATTTCCATACTCATCAACCAAAGGCCCAATTTGACTGTTTCGAGCTTTCCCAGAATTAGCGTAAGCAAAAAACCTCTTAGGGTTCCCATCAATGTCATCTGCCAGCCTTTGCTCCAATTCCCTTTTCTGACACTCAATTATCAAAAAATTGTCGCAGCATCTTTATACTTGAGGGTCACTCATGGAGCAGATTTTCAATAGCATTTGGGGGGGGGGGGGGAGCGAAGTGAATTTTTGACCTTTGTTACACAGAAAAAAGTCGTAGTGATTTTTTTTCTTTTTCTTCTTTTTTTCTTTCTCTTCCCTCTTCTTTTACTCTTTTTTTTTGAGACTAATGTTTTTTTTTGGGGGGGGGGAGGGTTTGTCCCCCCCCCCCTTAGCTACGCCCCTGAAGCAAAGTTTAACCACAAGTGCCTGGGTATAAGTATTATACTTAGAGGAAACAAGCAAGAAAGAATTTATTGGCAAATATATGGCTGTAGGTAGGAAATATTATGAGATGAAATATTTAAAAAACAATCCGAGAAGGGGGATGTTTTTTATTTTCCTTGATGTAGACGACATGGATTTCATTGAAGAACATCAAATAATAAAAAATTTTAACAAAAGAGGCCATTACGTTTTTTAAAGAATGACTAGTATGGATATGATGTGTTGAAAGAAACCTTATTAATATGTCAAATTTACTGTTTGTACTTCTTTTTTTTTTTCAAATAAATAGTTGAATTTTTTAAATTGACTCTTAAGTCTATACTATCACACTGTATTGAACAAATAGTATGCTTTTTTTAATCACTTCTTAGACTTTAATACCCATTTTAACCCACAGGCTACTCATTTTCACCTGCGTGGGGTAAAATGAGTATACAAAACATATAGTCATAAACACTCCTCTCAAAAATAAATTTGTATCAAATTACATGTGAAAATCATTTAATTCTGCTCTCAACATATGTAATGTAAAAAAAAAAAAAATGGAAACAAGATATTTTGACAAAAATATTTGAGTGAAAATCTAACAGTGGGCTATTTTATACCCATTTTATCCCACCTGACCCTAAGTACCAGTGCTTGGATATGTAAAACCTAGTTTGAAATTTAACTAGACATTCACTTTGATTTTGAGCACTTTACTATTATTTTTATTTTATTTATATAGTACTATTTTATATTATTATTATTATTCAATGGAGAAGGGGCACTTGTCAATATCGCCAAGGGCGGCAGAACTATTACAGCCGGCCCTGGCCATGAGTTCTGTAATTTTCAACATGACCAAATTAGAATACAATTCTAAAATTATTTTATTCATTTAAAAGTTATTTTTATTGTACTTTTTCATATGTCTAATCAAAAATACTATATTTTTGCATCTGTTTTTGATATTGGATTCCCCCCTATTTTCAGTTCTAATTATGCATTGTTTTTATGCAAGTATACATATTTTTATATTTTAATTAAAACCTTAATTCAAAAAGGTTTAAACAAAATCCAGTGATTATTTCAAGAGAGAGTTTTCAAGAGTCATGAAGCTAAATGCTGATCTGAAAGACATTTAATTAAAAAGCATCTAGTCTTACTGTTTTTCGGTACAAAAATGTACTGTTTTTCGAAGTAAAATTTACTGTTTGTGTTTCTTTCGAAAACTAAGTTTGTGTGTGTTACTATTAAATTCAATACTCATTTAACAACTAGCTGTACCCTCATGGCAATGCCCGTGCTAAGAATTGCCCGTCAAGAATGTCTGTGCCGTTAAATAAAAACAATTCTTCCTCCCCCTTCTTATGTGAAATGATTATTTTTCTTCAACAAAAATGTGTACACATACCTTTAAAAAAAACCTATTAGAATATCATTGGAATTTGAAACTATTCGCCAAAACATGAAAGATTAACAGTAGCTTTAACACTTAAAATAATCCTTCAACTGTTTAGTTCATCCTACACCCCAAGCAACCACGCTAGTGTAACCCTGCCTTTTAATGAGTGAAGCAGTTTTTTTTTTTGCAATTTAAAATGTTTCTCCAAATAAACAATACTATAATAAAGACATTATAAAGAACAATCACAATTGAATAATATAACAAATCAAATTATGTACTTAGATAAGTAACCATCTTCAACATAATAACAAAAACAAACATTGTAGAAATAAGAAAAACAAAAACCAATAGAAAAATCCTACAAAATCAAACTAAATTATATACCTGAATATCGGAAAAAAAAAAATACGCATTCAAAAATCAGATCGCCAACATCAACAGCGATGTTCACAACAGTTTGCGTCTGAGCCGCATGGCATGGCTCATAGCTGCAATCGACACTGTCGGTCCTCTGGATGAGTGAATTCATAGAACTGAATTTACCCTGCTATCTATTAGGAATTCATAAAACTAAACATTAATTAAACATTAAATTTGCAGTTACAAATATATTGGTCAATCTGATTATATATAAAAAAAACAACCTGTAGCTTTCCTCAATAAATGGACTATTCAACACAAAAAATAACTTTAAAAAGAAATTCAGTAGTTCCTGAGATTAGTCCATTCAAACAAACTCTTCAGCTAAAGTAAGACAAAACAACGTTAGGAGAAGCACAAATTTGCAAATTACAGCAGACACGTGTTTCGCCGTTACAGGGAACGCCTTCTTCAATGCAAAAAATAATGAGCTTATGGATGAAATGTCGGATGTCTTTTCATCCATAAGCTCATTATTTTTTGCATTGAAGAAGGCGTTCCCTGTAACGCCGAAACACGTGTCTGCTGTAATTTGCAAATTTGTGCTTCTTCTAACGTTGTTTTGTCTTACTTTACTGTTCAGCACAAAGGTATTTATTTATCTTAAACTCTTCAGCTGTTGAATATTAGCATAGATTTAGTAAAAGCATCTTCATGGGAGTGAAAATTTCTTTGACTTATTGCAAACCTTTATATTTCAGGATGACATTGAAAAACTCATTACAGATTTTCAAGAACAAGGAAAAAAGCCCGTGGCTGTTAGTGAAGAACCTTGTCTTCAGCCTACTCCGAGGTAGTAATCTCCTCACTAAATTGATTTTCGTTCTCTCGGGAACATATTAAAGCAAATGTTTGATATTGTGACTGTTACGTACTAAAAATATTCACTAATTACATGGCAACTACTGGTGTGCTACTGGTGCATACTATATGATGTGAAGACAGCATGTAGAAGGAGATTCCATTAATAATTCAAATTTAAAGTTACTTATTCCTAAGTAATTTTAATTTGAGTCTGCCATCCATATTGACTCATTGATGTTTACAAAAAAAGTACCAAGTGAGCAAATAGTCCTGGCCCCACAATGTAGTCCCGTAAAATTTTTTAGGTCCAGAGATTTTCTCTTTAGAATCTTGTTCTGTAGGTGTTCTAATGTGAGAATATCTCGGGTAGACATGTTGAATCCTGCGCAAAATAATTTTACAGGCCATCAAAGAAAGCGGCCATTTTGGTTCACTTGCTCATTACGTTTTTCACAATGGGGGTACCTACAAATTTACTTTTAGCTTTGAACTGCAGTGTTTGGAGTCTAGGAAGTCAATTAATGCATTAATTATGTCATAAAAGCCGCTTTGGCTGCACCCACAATTTTACGGGGAGATATCTCTGACATTTGTTATTGAATATTCTAGTTACTAAAAAGTGTACAAAAAATAATTAATAATTCAGAATGCTCATTTTAAACTCGTGTTTATCACATACATGTTTCTTCAACAGCATAATAAACGAAAAATACAAAATTAGTTACTTTTAAAAAAGGTTATGATCTGTTTTTGCATTGCATGTTATTGCACTTTGACGTCTGTATCATTTCATGCCGCAAGCTCTCTTTTTGATACATTTTTATCAGTCCAGTCTATGTGTGGAACAATTCGTACATCCGCTTCTTCTAATGAGTTATTCTAATTAAGTTCTTCAACGATCTGTCTCAAATCTCCTATGACAGTATTGCAGATTGCTTCTTCATTAACTGTTAACCCGCTACCAATCGCTGACAATGTAGCATTTTTGGACATTTCTTCTACTTCCTTGCGTGCTAGTTACTGTAAATTTTCCTTATTTGATATTGAATATCAGAATTTTCTACCTGCAAAGGCACTAGTGTTTTTTTTTTTGTCAATTACAGCAAGGTTTATTGTGCCCTTAGTTGATTCTCTTCTCATCCTTCCACATTATTTCACGAAATGCTGCAAATAACTATCGAACACAACATGAAATTCATGAAAAGAGCATACAGAAATGGATCGTGCAGAACACTGCTGATAACTTCTCCAAAAGTTTTCTTTATTTAACGGACTTGTGACATGAAATAGATAACGAGGGCAGTTTTCATCGGGGATACTTTGCTAAATAGAAAATGTTTTAGCAACAGATATTTCTGCAATTTTGCAACGATAATATCTAGCTCCGGTAGGTGAATCACCATCGCAAAATGTGTTCGTTGGAAACAAGTCATGAGCAAAAATATTTTTAATGCATTCTCCCTTTTCTTTCGCTATTTCCATGTCTGTGTACCCTTGTTAAAGTGGATTCTTTCCCATTAGCTTAAAAGTGATATTTTGTGAAGAACTGTATGCATCAAAGCGTGGTAGGTTGACTTTCGAAAGAAAATCAAGACACTTTTTGAAACAAATATCTCCTTTTTAAACTGGCGGTAATGTTCTGATCAATGGTTCATGATACTGAGAAGACGAATCTTGACACCATCATTTACAAGTCGTTCAGTGAGAAATCTGTCAAGTTGCACTGTTTCAGAAATATCATAGGGAATTATATGTTGATAAATAAAATCAACGTAATAACATAAATTTTTTGACATTTTCATCAAAATACTGGCAACTATTGCCTATAAAGATAATGATGTGCGACACTCTCACAGTGATCCATTAAATGAGAATTAGTAAGACAACGAAATACATTGCATATCATTAAAACTTCATGATACTCTAAATGTCATTCGGCAATATACTTTTTCTCGTCTGCCCTGCAATTCCTCCGGCACTTTTCTCTGACTGTTGAACCGTATGTTCCAACTTCATGTCTGGCTTCACAGCATTGAATTAACCATTCTTTTTTTAACAACAAATTTACTTTGAATGAATTTTTCCTACAGGTAGGGACACTCATTTTCA
Organism: Uloborus diversus; assembly: GCF_026930045.1. Classification (NCBI taxonomy): domain Eukaryota; kingdom Metazoa; phylum Arthropoda; class Arachnida; order Araneae; family Uloboridae; genus Uloborus; species Uloborus diversus. The sequence goes on along the minus strand of NC_072739.1, from coordinate 79,819,341 downwards.
AGCACCCCTTATTCTCTTTATGTACCATGTTGCATATATAGTAGATAATTGATGCAGTCAAATTCACGAAAGACTGGAAACAGTAACTCAACAGTTTGAACGTATAATTTGTAACTTTCTTGGCGGTTAGCAATAATCAAGTGTTTTACAAGTGATACCAGTGAACGAAAAACTTCCCAATCCTTGCGCAGTTCCGATTTGTCACTACATCCTTTAACAAAAACTTCAAACTCTTTCAAGCTTTCAATATTTGTGCGCAGCGATTGAATCATTATTTATCATTTCCTTTTGACATATAATACATTTTTGTTTGTCAAAACTGTCTTCAGATGTCTTCAATTGCACACCAAAGTTTTCTAAACTCAGTTAGAAATATTAGCCATTGCTTAAATAGTTATTACCGCAGAAAAAATAAAACTAAAAGTTTTTGTAACTGTGGAATATTTTTACTCGAAGATAATTATTTTGATAGCAAACGATATTTGGCACAGCGAAGAGGGGGGGGGGGTGAAACCCCCCCCCCAGAACCTTTGGTTTTTAGATTAATGCAAATTCTAATACAGTAGTTCATGCATACGAAAGGGCTGTTTTGATCACAAAAACCCTTTATAAGGTATTTTTGATCAAAAAATCCTCTTCCCGAGGTATTTTTGATCTAAAAACCCCTCCAGAAGGTATTTTGGATCACAAAAACCCATTCAGAAGGTTTTTTCATCGAAAAAACCCCTTTAGAAAGTATTTGTTATCAAAGAACCCGTCCAGAAAATATTTTTGATTAAAAAACCCCATTCAGAAGGTTTTTTCATTGAAAAAGCCCCTCCAGAAGGTATTTTTGATTAAAAAAAAGCCCCTTCAGAAGGTATTTTTGATCAAAAACCCCTCTAGATGGTTTATTTAATCAAAAAATCCCCGTCAGAAGATATTTTTAAGCAAAAAAACCTTTTCTGATCAAAAAACCCTTTCAGAAGGTATTTTTGATCAAAATATCCCCCTCCAGCAGGTATTGCTGGCTGCGCTAGTGACCTTAAAAAAAAAACACAATATCGCACACAATAGGTTTACACTTTAAAATCGTTTGGTTTCATTAAGAGTTATTAATTTTTGTACACTTTTTAGTAACTAGAATGTTAAACAAAAAAGGTCAGAGATATCTCACTTAAAAACTGTTGAAATAGCCAGAGCGGCTTTTATGACGTAACAATTGCATTAATATGCTTTCTAAGCCCGAAAAATCTCAGTTCAAAATTAAAATTAAATTTATAGGTGTGCACGTTGCGAAAAACATAATGACCAAGTGAACCAAAATGGCCGCCATTTTTGATGGCCTGTAAAATTATTTTGCGCAGGATTAAACATGTCTACCCAAGATATTCTCATATTAGAACACCTACAGATCAAAATTCTAAAGAGAAAATCTCTGGACCTAAAATTTTTTACGGGCATACATTGTGGGGCCTGGAATAAAAAGGATCTACTGACCACTGGCTAAATTTGCAGTCAATAGTCGGTATAACAGCCAGTAATAATGTTAATAAGTTTGTTTTGCATCTTTTATAATACAAATACATGCAGAATGTGATTATTCTCAGTTCTTAATAATTAATTATTAATTTTACAAAACTTGTTACGTGTGACGATTTTAATTTTCAGATGTGACGCATGTTTCAAGTTTTATGAAATTAATATTTAAATTAATTAAAAACTGGAATTAATTATATCATGCATGTAATTGTTTTATAAAAGGATGTAAAATAAGATAATATTAACCTATGTTTGATTTTTTGTAGCTGAGCTAATGAAAAAGAATTTTGTAGTGAAAAAATAGTGTAAAAATGTCACACACATTACAGAGGAATCGCCCAGACATGAAACTTGCTAACTTCTTAATTTTATTTCACTGAATGATAAATGAAGACTTAAAATGAAAATGCAGTAAGTGCCAAGTACAAAATTTTATAGGGCATCAAAAATAAGATTCCAGGCGGATTGTGGCACTTACTGCGTTTTCCACTTTTTTTGCATTATGACTTGGACCAACCAAGGTACGTAACCTTCAATGGCACTTACTGCGCTCTCCACCACGCAGGTGCTACTCTTACTCCACTAGCAGACCTTAACAACGTTATTTTAACTACTTTTAGGGAGGATAGGCACATAAATCATTATTCAGAGTGAAATGCTTGGCATTTACTTCATTTTGACAAAAAAAAAAAAAAGGTGCTTAATGCGTTTTTCTATTTTAGTTTTCAAACATATGTGAATTATCTTTGTGTTTATGAAAAGCAGTAGGATAAATTAAAACAGTACATTCTGTATTTTAAAAATATATGTACTAAATAAATTTTTGTCTGGAAGTTTGCATTTGAAGTGTATCACAACATACAGGGTACACACTATTTAAATAAAATGAGTGGAACATCTTTAAAAAATTTTACTTTGTAAAAAGATTATTGTGGGATGTGGTTGTTTTATAGAAATTATTGTTTGTATAGTTCCGTAGTTTCAAGCTGTTGCATTTAAAAATTAATTTTTTCCTGTTCTTTAATATTTTAGGTGCCAAATTAAAAAAAAATTATATGAACTCTCAAATGAAGCACAAGTTAATGATGTATTCTTATATATATTTTCAATGATGAATACACCTTATCATTTTTAATCTAAATGAAGTGTGTTGTCACACTTTTGCTTCACTTTAATCTTTTAATGATCAGGGGTTCCTTCCCCAAAGTAAAAAATTACCCCTCAAAACTCCCCCCCCCTGAAAATTTCAATGTTACTATCTGCGCCATGGCCCCCTCTAGGTGGGCACCCCTGCAATAACGTAAATTTGTCTATTTTTAGAAAACTAATAAAATGCAAATTTGTTTTTCCTCATTTTCAAACTACTTTCATTTAGGAGTGGTTTTTCGTTATGTGCTCATCCTGAAAAAGAAGAATTGGTGTTATTTGCTGGGGAATATTTTAATGGAAGCAAGGTAGTATTTCAATTGTTTTATTTGATTTAAATCGAATTAAAAAAATGTCCTCTCTTTGTACAGAACATATTAAATGTGCCCATACTTAGCTAATATTTCCTTAATCAACATTCACCCATTTTTGGAGCTACTAAGTTGAAGTTGAACTGCTTGTGTAATCAATAGTTTTGTTAAAAGATTAAAATATCTGAACAAATTTGAAATTCATTTGTTAGTAATAGACTGAAAGACTATCTTGTACCTTGTGTATTATGTTTATTCTTTTTCATTTAAGTTGTTCCTTATTGAATTCTGTTGTTAAAAACTCCTGTGTTTTCCGAACCCCAATTTTAGGATTTCCTGCCTCTTACCAATATTTTGCCAGTTCCACATTAGCAAAATTTCATTCCACTGCTTTTTTGTTTGAATGCTCTTCAAATTAATATTTTTTTCTACTCTATATTTTTTCTAGACTGTGATGTACAATGATTTATACTTTTATAACATCAAAAAGGGCCAGTGGTCTGTTCTGCAATGTTCTGAAAAACCTCCGCCCAGATGCTCGCATCAGGTAAAAATTTGTTCTGTAAAATGTGACATATTTAATTTAGTAACACTTTTTGTGTGTGTGTGTGCTAATTTAACTGCATACAGTGAAACTTCAATAAGTCAAAGTTGCAGGGAATGCAAAAAAATTTTCAAGTTATCGAAAATTCGGCTTATTGAATGCGAAAACAAAACTATAGAGTAAAAAAAAATATATCACCACTCACACTCATTAGATTTATAGTATGAGCAAAAAAGTGATAGAATAATGTATAAAAGATATAATCTTCGCCTTAAAGCAACAGCTTGATATCTTATTGTTATTCCTAGAATTAGATGTTTTACAACTGCTCTGAAGCAAAAAATAGCTCATTCGCCAAAAGTAGAACTGTTCTATAATCCCCAAAATACGCACCCCTCCCGGTAATTTTTTTCTATCCCATTTTTGGGCTTTACTTCAGAGTACGTTTTTCTTTTCTATCCAAAGAAATGAAATAAACAATAATTTGAAACAAAATGAAAAGAAATCTTGCCAAATTATGTTTTAATAATCGTTTTCAGAAATTTATTTGATCCACTTTTCTAGACACCTTTTTGATATTCCTAGAATTAGATGTTTTACAACTGCTCTGAAGCAAAAAATAGCTCATTCGCCAAAAGTAGAACTGTTCTATAATCCCCAAAATACGCACCCCTCCCGGTAATTTTTTTCTATCCCATTTTTGGGCTTTACTTCAGAGTACGTTTTTCTTTTCTATCCAAAGAAATGAAATAAACAATAATTTGAAACAAAATGAAAAGAAAACTTGCCAAATTATGTTTTAATAATCGTTTTCAGAAATTTATTTGATCCACTTTTCTAGACACCTTTTTGATGCAAGGTGATGGCGCTGACTTCTTTCTTTTTGTTCATACTTTCTGGGGTGCAAAAAAAAAAAAAAAAAAAAACATGAATTTGACATATGGAGTTATGTTAGCAAGGAAATTTTGACGACAGTCATGAAATAAAATTCCACGTATTGAATATTCGCAACTCCAACGAACTATAGGGGGCACTGCAGCCACTGTCTAATGGCGGATGAAAAAGGTAAAACAAATGCAACGTAGAAAATTCTCATAAGCCTAGTAAATTTAGCGAGTGAAAAAAAATTAATCATATGAGCGATTTTTTTCACTTTATTCTTTTTGAATTAATTTTCAAAGTCTTGTGGATATTCTGGCCCACATAGAAAGAAATGAGAATTCCTGAAGCATAACTTGATGTCAAAAATTAATGCAAATTACGTAGTTCCTAGTTCTAAGCAATCATTTCCACAATGTTGAATTCAATATTTATGAATTCTTGATTAAACTAAATAATAATTGTGGCCTGACAAGAATAACAATTAATGCTAGATAATTTGATTATATGACATTAGGAATTATTATCAAAAGAAGATGATATTTCTTTGCCTTGCTTGGCTAGCGCTAATTGTTTTGCATTTGTAGCTGAGTTATTTTTCTCGAATTGCCGAATCGGTTAATTTTAAATTTTTCTGTTTCATATGCCTCTAATTTCTGAGTTATAATTTAATTATGTCATGCTCAGGGCTCCCAAATGGTCCGCTTTTCCCGCCGAAGTCTATTTTTAAGGGTAAAATGCTTCCTTGATTGGCTCTGTCCCTGTCTGGTTCTGTCCCTTCTAATGCCGCAAGGATCTGTCTAATGCGGCAAGGGCTGCTTTCTGTATAGAAAAGTGTTTCCCAGGGCTATTTAGTTCTTGTCTTAGAAGAGACATTTTTATCAATGACATTGTTAGAATCTGTTTGACATTTCACGATTTTCTGTAGCTGATGAATTCGATAAGACTTTTTCCTGATTTGGTTGATTGTTGATTTTCTCTTCTGCTGGCTGATTGTGTGGTAAAATGATCGGAGAGACGAAGGATGTGTGCTTATGCTTTAAGTTATAAGTTTTGGAAGCAATTAAAAATGAGAAAAGGCAGAAGTAAATCAAAAAATGTTCAAAGACATCCATGTCAAAACAAACAAGTGTATCTAATTTCTTTCAGAAATATGCATTCACTTATGTATTATGTGTAGTTTTTTTAATCATTCATATAAAAAATTAAATATTTTATTTTTTGTGAAATGCATGTGTCAATTTTTAGGTAACGAAGAATCATTTACTATTTTTTGTACTAATAATGAAAAAAAAACTGCAAGATGCTTTATAAAATACGCTTCTTGAATTCCTTCTATAATCAAATACCCTGCTTAATTGAATAAGGGATGTCGGAACTATTACTATTCTTTTAAGCGGGGGTAAATACATAAAATGAAAATAAATATAATAATAATAATAAACTTGAATGACACATTTTTACTTTAACAGTGATTGCAGCTGTCCCATAATTATTATAGTTTGTATTTTTGGAGGAGGAGGGGGGAGAAAAGAGGTCAAGAAAAATGTCTCGTATTTCTTTGAATTCTATTTTCATCTTTTTCTCCTATTATATTCACCTGAACTATTCAGAAAATTTACTTGCTCATAGCTATTCCTGGTGGTAGTTTAACTGGAAGCCCTTGAAATTATTAAATTCTAATATTCTAGAAAATGGGAAGTTTGCAAAAAATACCCAAAATAAAAGAATCTTTTTGAGTACTTTCAATTTATTAAAATTTGCACTGATCATGTCAGTAATTATTAATATTGATCATGTTATCCTTATTGAACTGCGGTTTTGGAGATATTTTACTTTAAAAAGTTCATTGTGATATCAGGGGTTCTCAACCTTTCAGACTCTTCCTTTGAACTCTAACTTGAGGTCATGCCCCCCTCCCCCTTTTATGATTTTTGTTAAGATTAGTAGAGTAGGAAACTGATTAAGATAACTGAGACTAGTAAAGAAGTAAAAAGCTAGATAATTTCATACTCAAAATTCTTCATTGCTATGAAATTTTTTACTGGGCATATTATTAGTAGAACATACAAAATTCCAGAATCAGAGATATAAATGAAAAAAAAAAAAAAACTTTTTGAGGTAATTTAGGATCTAGATGAGGTTGGGGTACACATCAGTCACTTTCTAAACAATACTGAGAGCACTAATACTGTTATTTAATATTCGTATGTGACCAAAAAATTAATTCAATTTCTTTTAGTTTTACTTTTTTTTTTATACACTTGTACTTCCCTTGAAACTCCTCTGTGCGTGGGGGTAGGGAGGTGCTCTCCTAGGTTGAGAACTGCTGCTTTACATAGTGTGAGATTGCTATTTAACTTGGAAAATGAAAGAAACTTGTTGAAATTATCTTTTAATTATCCTTTCTGTGTCAGGAATTAGATCCCTAAAAGCAACACTATGTAGTTTCAATATTACTAAAAATTAAGAGTTTTCTTGTATTATCATAATCCAGAAGAGATTGCTCGATTTGAAAAATGGACTTTTTAAAGTTGTGAGCAAAATGTGTTTGAAGTTCAAATCCTTGGTAGTCTTTCATTGAATTTTTTTTCTAAATCATGCACCCGCCAGAGCGACTACTACCATCTTTTGTCCTAAAACAGAGGAGAGGTTCTCCTAACATTCATATTGATTATCTCCAAATTTTTAATTTTTTCATCTTTTACTTCTCATTACTTTGTTTTGTCATAAAGATCTTTGAGCTTTTTAAAAAATTTCATTTTCTTAGTGTAAAGAAACCAAAAGTATATAATTATTATTGTAACTTGTTCATTTGTTATAAACTTTTGTAGGCTGTGATTCTGTCTCAAAGAGCAGGGCAATTGTGGGTTTTCGGAGGTGAATTTGCTTCTCCAAGTCGTTCCAATTTTTATCATTATAAGGATTTATGGGTTTACCACTTTGCTGAAAAGAGATGGGAGCAAGTGAAAGTTCCTGGTGCCCCGTCTGCTCGCAGTGGACATCGTATGACAGCATCACGAAAGCAGCTTATAGTATTTGGAGGATTTCACGAAAGCTTGAGGTTACTGTTTATGTTTGCTTAGCTATTGTCAGTACTTAATTTTCTGCTTTGATTCTTGCAGGCTTAAGTTGAGAATGGAAAATATAGAGAAAGGTTATTTTTGGTTGTGTACATATATGTTTAACCCTCCTTGCAGCAGGACCATGCTCACTCAATGTTAAACTCCACAGACAAGCCTAAGTATGTAAGAATGAAGACTTTCACGGCCGGTGTCAATAATGTTGTAATATTCTGGGCTTTTGTGTCGTGGTCTGAGTGTTGTTTCTCCAAACGTTTTGGCCGCATCTGCGGCGGCCATCTTCAGTGTTAGCATGGTCGAAGCTTCCAGGGAAGCGACTTCCTAGCAACTGATGCAGACATCGAAGTGTTGTCACGATGTGGGAAGAGCTAGCTTTCCCTTCGTTCTGGCCAGGATTGGCCGATGAACGTTCGTTCTTGTTTCTACACCTCTAGCCAACCAGAAACAGCAACGGACGCCCAGCAGCCAATCCCCAACCAGAATGAAGAGAGCTCAAGTTTCAGCCAACCCGAAGCAAGGACGAACGTTCATCAGCCAATCCTGGCCCAGAACAAAGGGAGAGCTAGCTCTCCCCACATAAAAAGTGACAACACTTTGACATCTGTATCAGTTGCTAGGAAGTCGCTTCCCAGGAAGCTTCAACCACGCTAACACTAAGATGGCCGCCGCAGATGTGACCGAAACGTTTGGAGTAACAACACTCATACCACGGCACAACGGCCCGGAATCTTACAATATTTTTTTAAGCCTAAGTATGCTTGGGTTCGCCACCAGGAGGGTTAAATGGTAAATCCTATTTGTGTGTTATAAAGTGCAAAGATAAGTTGTGTATTAACTCAAGTTCAGATACCTTACAGTTCTTGTTCATTTTACATATGAGCTATGTGACTTTCCAATTACAGCATTCCAGAATGTTGAAAAAAATGATTATAGTGAATCTCCGATGTTATGTTTCCCAAGGGACCGGGTTAAAACAAAACGTAAAATACGGGAAATAAATAGAAAGTAAAAATCAAATCGAAAAACAAAAAATATAGGTAGTGAAGATGACTCTTTTAAAAGATATAATATTGATATTTTACAAAAGGAAGATGATTTTGCATACTCTTTTAGATCATTTTAACACATTTAAACTTGAATCTGGACATTTAGGTTGAAAATAGTTTGTAATAATGGATTGTTTTTCAGTCATTTAGTACAAAATAAATTCAGCATTTCTAGAATTAGAGTACTTTTTTCTGGTCTTGATGAAAAAGAATCATCTTTCACTATTTATAAGCTCTTGAATGTAATATTAAATGAAGGGATGGGCTTGGCTTTTGGTTCTTCTTGTTCATCTTAATTGGCAGGCAAAAAGTCCACCAATGCCAGACATAAGGTCGGCTATGAATGGAGCAGTAGCATTTCTGTTGTCATACATTAACTTTCAACAGCTGGGATTAGTTTAAAAAGAAAAAAAAAACCCAAAAGGAAATATACTGCTGAATTTAGAATAATTTTTCTTTTTTTTTTACTTCCCAGGAAAACCGTAAAATGTGGGAAATTCATAAATAACAAACTTTTCATCTGGGTTGAATTAGCATTATTAGTATATGAAAAAACTGGGACCTGATGAAAAAAACTGGAGAAATATAGATTTAACAGATATAAAATTAAGGTTTCACTGTATTTACTTAGTGAACATCAGAAATTTTCTCAGAAATGCAAGTCTTATTATAATATTCTTTATAATGTTTTGATCGTAAAGCCCACCAGTGGCGGGATACAAGGGAAGGGTCAGGGGGTAATGCCCCCCCCCCTAATCCTTGGATGATAGTATCCATCCACCTTGTGTTCAAACACAGTATGAATAATATGTCAACAATTTAAGTTGTCTTTTCAACTCATTAATTATTTTTGAAATTTCTTCTTTCATTGCACATGAATTTAACTTGCTACTTTTATGGCTAATATGAGCCCTATTTCAGAACGATCTTGTGCTTTTTATTGATACCCAAGCATTTTAAGAAATTTTTAGCGGCCAAAACTATTGGTTCGTGCAGGGGGAGGCTGTCATTCTTTGGCATAACCCCCCTAAAATGGTAGTCTGTATCCGCCCATGAAGCCCACACATGAGAAAAATTACTAATATATATAACCATGTTCTTCATTCATGTTCTTTCTTGTTCTTTGTTTTATAAATGTATTTATGCATAGGCAGTAAAATTTCAGTGCAGCGAAAACAAATACAATGAAGTACAGTAGACTTACGTTTTACGCGGGTTTATTTTACATGCTTTTGATTATACGCTGTTTAAGATTTGACACCTTTATTGTATTTTACGCGGATGAGTTTCAATTTTACACGGATGCGGCAATGCAAAAAGATAGCGTTTTCCCCTCTTTCAAAAACCAAACTCCTAAATGTTGCAGATTATACGTAATAAACTGCATTTTGGCATGCTAATAATGAGCTTAGGCCACTGGAGGCATTTAATGCAATTGGTTCCAAAGCTCTTGACAGAAGTAAAGTTATTAAACTCACACAGTTAAGAACTCACTGGAAGAAGAGCTTTTAGGAGTGACAGAGGACAAAACCTACCAGGATACCGACATCGCTGACACACAACCGAAACTTTCACATTGAAAATTTTGAGCCATTCCTAGACAATAGAAATGATCTTTCTGATTTGTTACTGAAGGAAGATTCTATCATGGAAATGAACCATGGATGCGTTAATGCTCTGCAAAGAATTACAGAGAAAAATTCTTAAAGACTGAAGACTATCATAGACAGCTCCTCTTTATAAACAGAACACGAAATTAATTTATGTTTCTGTATGCATGTTGTGCATAAAAATCGATATAAGTACACATTAAACTTATTATACAATTAGTCATCACTAGAATAAAGTATTTTTTTATCTAAGGAACCTATCCCTTATTTTACCACTACTATTAGGTCTCAATTTACGTGGCACGCATTTCCGTGGAACGTAATCCCCTCGTAAAACGAGGGTCTACTGTATTCAATTCTACAAAAGTAGATGTTCATTCCTGTTTTAATTGCCATTGCTTGAATTCTGTTACAACAAATTCCAGTTTAAATGTACCAAATTTGTAGTTTCTTAAAATTAGTTATAACCAGATTTAACTGTATAATAATGTATTTTGAATATAAGGGTTTTGAACTTGTTCATATTTCCTTATTTTTTAATTGAAAATGTAACTATAATGATTTTAGATTTCATAATTTTAAAATAAGAGAAATAATTTTTTTTTTGTGTTTTTTTCGAAATGTGTTTTTCTTGTAATGTTATTTACCACTTGAAACCAATGATATTAATAGTGTTGATGTTTGCATGTAAATATATGCTGAATGTCTTTCAAATTTTTATTATTCAATTTTGTTGAAGTAAATTTTTTTTAAAAATTAGAGTAAAATTCAAAGCACTTGCATGGTCACCCATACTAAATTGCCATTTTCTAATCTAATTTACATTTCCTTTGTATTACTTTCCCATACCTATATATAATTTATGCATATACTATATACATTTGTAGCAAAATGCACAAAATATATCATACTGTATCATTTATATTTTTCTAAAACTGAAGAATTACTGAACCCTTTTTCGTTTCAGAGAATATAAGTACTTTAATGATGTGCACATTTTTGATTTGGAGTCATACACATGGACCAAAGTTGAACCAACTGGTAGAGGCCCCAGCCCTCGTTCTGGTGTCCAAATGGCTCCTCTTACTGATGGACGAATTATTTTATTTGGAGGCTACAGTAGAGAAAAGGTCAAAAAAGATGTTGATAAAGGAGTTCCTCATGGGGATATGTATTATTTACAATTAGATGGTAATTTAAATTAAATTTTATGACGTGTTTGAATAATATGCTTATTATGAGTGTGAGAGTTAAGAGAGTTATTATTCTTTCATCAATTTTTTACCAAAAAGAATTACTACCAAAAAAACATTTTTCTCAATGCAATTCATGCATTGTATTTTTTGTTTATAAATTTTAAAGTAAGATTTAATAGTTTTAGTGATGCCAAAAATGTTGTGTAAAAGTGTACACATTTTGTTAGTTTAGCTTTAAATTAAAAACCATATTGGAGCACACTGCAGTATGCCTGAACTTAGAATTATTGAAAACTGTACACTCCCATCATTGATTTAAAGTGTTAATTGCAAAATGTATGACATATTCAAAACAGCTGATAGTTCTCAACAACAATTACAGTTAGATTTCTGTTTAAATGAATTTAAGGTACTATTTTCAGTAAAAAGCATTTACACCACAAATGACTCCTAGATATAGTGGCTGCAAACTCAATATGAATTAATCGAGTAGGAAATAAACAGCTATATTTGTAAGACCAAGAATATCTGGAGGATGAACAAGTTTTTAAATATCCTATGTAAAAGTACTATGTAGCAGTTGATAAAAAGCTTTTTGCAGTTTTGTTTAAAACAATAAAAATAAAATAAAATATATCAGCCAATAAAATCGTGGATATCATCTACATTTTACCACTGTTATTCTGGTATTCTCAAGGATTCTTGAAAAACCTTGTTTTCTTTAATTCCCTAAAACCAAGGGAGAAAATTTCTAAATTTCCATTTAATTTTTGTGCTAATACAAACAGTTGAAAATCCCTTACTCTATTGCCTACAAAGCACTTTCTGCAATTATAGTTTTAAAAAAACATCCTTATGCAGAAACGCTGTCATCCTTATATATAATTTGTTTCCCAGTGGAGGCTGGGGGCTGCAAAATTTCATTTCTAAGTAGAATTAGTCCTTAAGTAAAGTGTTGTTAAACAGATAATGTACACATTTAGGGATCTTTTGGAAATGGTTTTGATCAGTTAAATTACTGCAATTGTACCTATTTAATAGCATGACCAGTACCACAGTTGGAAAAAAAAAAAAAAAAACTCCTAAGTGAAGGCACCTTTCCATAGGGTAGGTTCAGCTTTAATTTTAAAAGTAGACGAATATTGATATACTTTTTTGAGTAGTTTGAAACAAATTTGCATTAAACTTGCATTAATTTTACCACAGAGTACCAGATATTTTGGTGAACAATATAGCCCCTTGGTTCCCCCCCTCTAACTACAGTACTGACTACAACCATAGCAAAATTTCTCAATACGTGATTTTATTAACCCAGTTGCTGTAATTTAATTTTAGTACTTGAATATTGTTTTAATGTGAATTCATAAAATGTGAATCTTATGTCCTTCTTCTCTGCCACAGAGAGAACTAAACCTGCCAAGTGGAAGTGGGTAGCAGTGAAGGCATCAGGGATTTCCCCGTCCATAAGAAGTGGCTTCTGTTTTGCAGTTGCATCAAACAACCAAGCCTATACTTTTGGTGGCGTACGCGATGAAGATGATGATGAAACTTTAGAAAGTGTGTTCCATAATGATTTGTTTTTGTTAGAAATGGATAAGCCACGATGGCAGCCTATTACTCTCCACAGCAAAGAAGTGAAAGAAGTCAAGAAGAAACGGAGAAAAGTTAGAGATGATGAAGATGATCATGAGAGTGAAGATGATGATGTCACCAAAACTTTAGAAAGAGCTAACATATCAGGAGGAGTAACTAATGAAGTAAGAATTTGATGTGGTTTTTATGCACAGTTGAGCCTTGATATCGAGCCTTTAAAACCTTTTTAAAATTGATGTCCATGCAGATCCCCACTGTACCCTTTTACAGGAATCTTATCTTCATGGATGTTCACCATATTTCCTACTGTAGAGTATTTTGTGGACATCCTTGGCTGAGCAGTCCTGGGAAGCAGGAAGTCGAATGAGACAATGACTCTTCTTTTTCCTGTTCTTAATTTTTAGTTACTTTTGTTTTTGTTATCATTTGCTGAGGTCTCTGCAATTTGAAATAACAACAAAAGAAAAAAAAACCTTGCTATCTGAAACCTCAAAGTCCTAGATGTCCCGAAAATTTTTTTCCTCTGCATTTTCTATAAAAACTCTTATACATTCTCCATTATTATCTCAAAATTTGTTTTTCAAAACCTTTGATAGGTTAAAATTTAATTTTTGCAATGATCCAAGTTTTAATTGCTGTTTTTCCTTGGAAATTTTTGTAATAAAATCAATTCCGAACATATTTGCTCTTAGTTTTTCATCCTTTAGGGACCAGGAAATAGGGTGTCAGACTATTTAGCTATGAATTTATCTGTATGTAAATTGTTTATTTCAGAACATAAGTGTATGAAATTATTAATTGGTAAAAAAATCTATTAGAATCTATTTCTATGGAAAAGAATAGTCTTCTTTTCCAAGGGCGGATCCAGAAACTTCTTAAGGTGGGGGGGGGGGGACGATAGATTTTTATTATTTACCCCTTACTAGTTAGCGTCTTATACTGATTTGCTCGTGCATACACAAACATTACACATATATATATATATAAACACTGGTGTGCAAAAATTAAGGACGAGACGGTTTATTCAATATAACTTTGTACAAAAGCTTTCCAAATCAACACATTTAATACTGTAAGATCCCCAATACGTAAGGACATGTGTAATGTAAGCAACACTTACTAAAAGAGAAATCAGAGGGATAAAAAGAAGCTTTATTGAAAAAGTAGCATGGAGCGCAATGCGACTGAAGGCCGTAACATCCCTGTGATGGGTGTCCAGCAAGAAACATCCGGTCTTTAGTAGGGGATATGATCTCCCCCGACTGCTAGGCAGGTTTCACAGCGTCTGCCCATGCTGAGAATGTGGGTGTCAATGAGTGGTTGAGGCATTGCTGCCCATTTGTCTTGCAGCGCCAATCGAAGCTCTCAAATTGTTACTGGTGGTAAGGTACGAGCTGCCAAGCGTCTGCCTAGAAAATCCCATACATGCTCAATGGGATTGAGATTCGGAGATTCTGCCGGCCAATCCATACGTTCAATATCCTCACTCTCTAAAAGCTGTTCGACAACTACTGTGCGATGACATGGTGCATTGTCGTCCATGAAAAGGAACTGCGGACCCATAGCGCCTCTAAAAGGACGTACATATGGAAGAAGAATCTCGTTACAATAACGGGTCCTGTTGACTGAACCTGCGTCGAAGATGTGAAGGCCTGTACGACTACCAAGCATGATGCCTCCCCAAACAAGAACACCGCGACCTCCATACCTGTCCCTTTCAATGATGTTCGAGGGATGATTGCGGCTTCCCCGCTCTCTCCAGATGAGTATGTGATGAGAATCGCTACTCAGACTGAATCTGCTCTCATCTGTAAAGTGTACTCGTCCCCATTCATTGTCTCTCCAATTCCGGTGTTCCCGGCACAACAGAGAACGCCTTCTCCGATGGGCAGGCGTTAGAGGTACACACCGTATAGGGCAACCTATACGGTGCAAACAGACCACCACCGTGCAGTCTTCTGGCCACGGTAAAACGTGATATCGGTCGTCCAGTCGCCTGTGTCGTGTGTCTAGCAATTTCTGCCGCTGTCTGCCGCCTGTTTCTTCTGACCTGTAAGACAATATACCGGTCATCTGCAGGTGTGGTTCCTCGTGGACGACCACTACTGAACCCCCGGATGCTGTTCCTGTAGTTTGAAATTGTCTCCAAAGTCGTGAAACGATGCTGTGAGCAATTCCGAACTCTGCAGCTACACTTGTCACACTGCGGCCTTCCTCCAACTTCCCAATGATTCAACCTCGGGTAAAAGCATCCAGATGTGGTCTAACAGATTGATTATTCGCCATTTCTCGCTGAGGCAGCAACTCGGTGTGATTTTAACTACTATACGGCGTGCAATCTCTTTGCCAGAAATACTGATCTTACACCGACAACATGCCTTATACTACTCAGACACTCCCCCATTACGTCTGCCTGCATATCTGCGCATGTGCTACCATACATCATCTTACTTAATCTCCTGATTGGTCTTTCTGTCCGCTCTGCCTCTTCGTTCAGCTGATATGCTAATTTTTCGACTTCGTCCTTCATTTTTGCACACCAGTCTGTGTATATATATATATATATATATATATATATATATATACAAACACAAATGTGATGACCAGCAACAGGCTCTGGGCCCAGCTAGGCTGGTCCTGGTCAATATAGTCCTAGTATATATTTATATATATATAAAATTAAGCAAACAGACTTATAAACTAGAAGAGAATGCTTAAGCTCCAGTACATGTAATATAGAGTAACAATGGGCAAACGCACCACTTGCTAAGCTAAAAACAATAAACTAGAGCTGAAACCTAAAACTAAAAGCAGGGGGTTTCGCCTCGACTAATTAGGAAAACAAGTTCCGATAATTAGCCTTCCACGGGACAGTACCTGCCAATAACAAAATTGTCTTACCTTGAAATCCGTGTAAACATATCCTGTCCGTTGTTCAGCCTGATAAAAAAGCCTATCCATTCGTCAACAAAACATTAAAAATATAAAAAACATATCCGAAATCAGTCCAAAGACGTACCAGGTCACCTGTTTCGCACGTGTAAAACTTATCCACCACAGTGATTCATAAAAAAATGGTTTGTCACGGTTGTATCATACATTTACACAGTTAAACAGTTTCAAAAGAGGCGAAATGTTCATCGAAGGCTATACTTAAGCAGATGTTTTCAACTAGATTTTTAGGGAAGTTATTATGAAAAAGTAAGTTTTTGAGTACTGAAATTTCTTGATTAAATGCAGAAGTGGTGTTGCAAATTCTTTTAATTCTGATAAAATCAGAATTAAAAGAATTTTAATTCTGATAAAATACATAACGAAAATATAAAACTGACCCCAGCTAGAGTGGCCCTAGTCAATTTATTTAATTTTGTTTTTTCTAATTTAATAAATTTTGGATAAATAGTATCATCCTGGAACTTAGGTTTTGTGTTTTCAAAGGCTTCATTAAGCCTATAAGGCCACAGCAAGGGCTACAAAGGCTACAACAAGGTTTTCAAAGGCTTAAACCACAAATCGTCAATTACAGTTCACAATATTTTTGAGCCGTCTTTTCGATTTTTATTGCATGTGTTTATGAGGCGTTAAAAATATCTATGCATACACACTCACATACAGACCAAACCTTGTCGAATCGGAAAAAGAAAAAACGAAAAGAAAATGCAAAATACATAAACGTACCTTGTCTAACAACATCTGGTAGCTCACCAGTTTCATGGGTTTTTTCTTCGTTTTCTTTCTTCTTGATAAATCCTAATAAATTGATTTGTTTTCTTTTGGACTTATAGTCAACTTTTGGAAGTTAGATTCAACCAGTATTCAAGAGAGACAATGACTGATCATTTTCCCCTGTTTCCTAGAGTGACGCTCTACAGAATGACTGGCGTCATCAAAAAATCGGCGCCTCTGAATGTCTGATTGTTAATGTTATGTTTCCCCCTTTTCCCTTTATGATTTGCATTTTAGCCCGAAAGACTTTGTCTTTCTTGGTGAAGATCTTGAGGTCTCTGTTTCATCATATTTTCAATCCAAAATTCAATCCCAACAAAGAAGAAAAAAATGTTATAAATTCTTATTCCTATAAAGGCACGAAAGAATTCTTTTGCCTCTGAAGAATATTTTATTTTTCGAATATTCTTTAGTTTTTTTTTTTTTTTTGGTTTTGGTTAATTTTGGTAGGTGCCCGGTTAGTCATCTCTTGGCTCAAGGGGGGGGGGGGGGCGATCGCCCCCCCTTGTATCCGCCCTTGCATCTTTCTGATTCAAGTGAAGTCAGGTGTTTTCCTTTAGTTTGTTATCTGATTCATTCATCTTAGTTGCACAATTAACATATTTCAATTTCCTACAGTTTACAATTTCATAAACATTATATTCAATCAGAATTTATGCCTGACTAGCTGCGTTGCCCGACTTTGCAGGGTTTACCTCGAAAATAAAAGTTTTGTTAAGTGGTATGTGCTCAACAATCACACTTGAACAAAAAAAAAAATTAAATTTCCTGACAAATTGTGGAAGAATAACCAAAAAGGAAAAAATTGAAATCCGCCAATTACAGGAAAAGCCTCAAAACAAAAGCCAGAATTTTATTTGTTCATATTCGTAAAAAAAATGGCAACAGATCTTCTCAATGATTTTCTTCACACTACAAATTGTTATAAAAGCATTGTTTAACAATGACTGGGAAAGTTGAGATGAAGCGCTGAATAACAATTTAAATGTAGGAAAGCCTTCAAAATATAGGGATTTTATGTTAAAATCTAAGCATCATCATTAATAGTTATTAATTGTTATCTCCGCTTATTATATTGTGATGTGTATTTTACCAAGTATGGGTTTCATGGAATTCGAAAGTATAGGGATCAAACCGTCGACACTGTGCTAAACTAATGAATGTGAAAATTAGCACTTTTCAGGGGAGCCAAAACGATTTTTTTCCACCTTATGTGTTTAGTTATTTTCTATGTTTTAATTTTTGTAGATAACTTTAAGTGCAAAACTATAGTTTGAAGTAGTTATAACCAGTTAGTATCCCTTTTTGAGTACTATGGCAAATCATCAAATTTGAAAAACGTAATTCACGCTTTTTTCAAATTCCTTCGTTTAACATGGTGCTGACAAAATTTGGTAGGAAATTTTGGTAAGCATTGCCGATAAGATAATTCAACATTCTATTTTAAAATTTCGTCCATATTTAGTCAAATTAAAAACATGTTTTTTATGGTAAAGATTGTTTTAAATCAAACATTGTGATTAACTTCAGTTCATGGGTATCCTCTATACATTCTTTTTCCGTCCTATTCTAGCCAACTGTGAAAGTAACCGAAGATAGTATTTTCACAGTGAAAATTGGACCTCAAACATCATCAAGTTCTGCAGCAAATCCTACATCTTCTTCCACCATCAGATCTTCAAGTCAAAACTTTATTCCGAAGCCTCGCATGAATGGTTCTTTAGTCATTAGGCATGGGACTATGTACTTGTATGGAGGAATATATGAAGACGGTGATAAACAGTTAACTTTATCTGACTTTTATTCACTGGACATTCATAAATTAGATGAATGGAGAACTATTGTGCCATTTTCAACTGCTTCGCTGGAGTGGATAGAATCTGATGTATCAGAAAGCAGTGAAGAAGATAGTGAGGAAGATGGTGCTGGAGGGGAAGATGACTCCGAAGAAGAATCGTCTGAAGAAGGTGAGTGACTTGACTGTTAGGTGTCGTGTTTTTCTTGTGAAAAATCGATTCATTCGGTCTTTATTTTGTTTTAGATTACCATTTTCTAATTATATACTTCACTTAAATTTTCTGCAACTTAGTATGTTATCTTTCTCTTGTGCTAGATCTTTTCCCTTCAGTCTTAAGTTCTGGTTTAAAAAAAGTACAACACTGTACCCCCTTCCACATTAATGTACTTAAAAACAAAAATCTTTCATGTTTGCAGTCACCATTATAAATTATTTGTAAATAAAGTTGGGCTCCGATTTAACGAATTCATCGGGACCGAAACTTTTATTGGAGTTATTTGTAATATCGGGGTGTGAAAAAGAATGCACTAACTTACTTAAGCCCCAAAAAGCAATTGTGAATGAATATCCAAAAGACGAAAGTGTACCCTTTTTGTTCAGAATTCCACGAATTATTACACACTAGTTAATTCGAAATTTTTAAGTACTGAGTAATTGACAATTTCTTCAATACTTGACTGGAAAAAAAATTATCTTTCGACTTTATGGAGAGAAGGAAATACTGTGTAATTTACAGCCCGCTGCATGAGATATGTTTTTACAGTTTCCAGGCTATGTAAAGCATTTGAAAAAGTAAGTTTTAATTGGAGTTTCACTATCGCTTTCTGCACCAGAATCATTATTCATTGGCTTTCCCCTCACCCGTCAAAAATTGCAGATTCTAATAAAAGTTTTTTTCTGCTTCGGACAAGATATATGTGTCATTTCAAAAACAATCCAATATTTCCTAACTCAAATTGTCAAAAAAAAAAATTTTTTTTTGCTGTTGAAATGATTTGTTAATTCGGGGTTTATTATTTGTTAAATAGGGTTTTTTCTTTCATTTTCGTCAGGGGGAAATAAAAATTCGCTAAATCACAAAATTCGTCAAATAGAGGTTCATCAAATCAGGATCTGACTGTATTTTTTAGGAAGGTAAATTTTGTCTACTACCTTTACATTCATAAACTTCTGCATAAAAGTTTGCTTACAAAACCAGTACAGTAAAACCTGTCCATAACGATACTGTTAGGACCTAAAAATATATTGTTGTAGACAAGTTATTGTTATAGACAGTTCGATTATTTATGCTAACATTTTTGCTGGGACCAAGGAAAATATTGTTATAGACAGGTTTGTTGTTATAGACAGTATTGTTATTGACAGGTCTCACTGTATTGCCATTTTCTTACATTGTTATGTGGGAACATTTCTCTTTTGTGATTTTTCTTTAGTTTATTAAACCAAACTGTCAAAAATATTTTCTGCTTTTTCTTCTTACAGGAATGGATTCTTCATAAGAGAAAATTCTCCAAAATAGAAGTCTTCTGTGTATCATACTCAAATTCAATATGTATTCCTGTTATCTTTTTGACAAGTTCATGTAAACTTATTTTAAATTAAAATGGTTTTTTAAATATCCGTTTTGAGTTGTTCACTCAATTTTTTGTTTTCAGAAAGAAAAGTAGTTAGTTATCTTATGTGTTTTATGCAGAGTTTGACCTGAAAGATATGAAGTTTAGAAACTGGAAGTAAACTTTTCTGTGATATACAGCATGTTCCTGTTTAACCTGCAATACCTCTATTTTTGTAACCATCCTTGATGAATATTTCTAATTGCCAAAATGGTCAAAATGAGGTTGTAGGATTAAGATATTGAAAGTTTAAAGTAAAAAAGAAAATTAGTGAAAAAATATGGTATCTAATATTTTATTCAACCCCTTAGTCCCCTAACTTATATTTCGGGAAATAATCTCCATTAAAAAATAATTCTAACAGAAAACATTTGACATTACTGCGACAAATATTCAGAGACATGAAATGGGGAAAAATAGCTGCTCACAATGCTTTGAAATTATATGAGTGGATAGGAGTGTGTTACCATTGTGTGATTTTACGCATTGTTGCATAAAATTTTCCCCACAGTAATTAAAAATATAAATATTTCATTATTTTATTTTGACATAACACTCCAGGGTCGCCCATGCCTACCACCTCTATACCTGTTTTCACCGGTTGGATGGGGCCCTGTTTTTTTAACCGGAGTAGGAGCTGAGCAAACCCCTGATCTAGCACCCCTAGAAGTATTTTACTTTGCCAACTTATCATTAAGTTCCAATCTCATTTTCTGCACCGCCCCTCACAATTTTGAACCCCAGAATCTCCTTGAGTTTTGGTCGCAAAAGTTTAATTTTTTTGTGCTGTAATTAAGTTTTATTGCATATCGATTTCCTAAATATAAGTTAGGGGATGTAGGGTCCATATAAAAATGTTAGATTTCGTATTTTTCCCGCAATTTTCTTTTTCGCTCAAACTTTTAATTCTGCTCCTAACTTTGACTATTTTTGCAATTGGAAGTTTGCATCTAGGATGGTTGCAAAGAGAGAGACCTCGCAGGTTAAATGGGCACTAGTTGCACTTCAAGTAACAGTACGGAAAGAAATGCCTGAAGTTATCTTCACTTTTCCATTCAAAAACTTAGAAAATCATACAAAGCTTTGTTCTAACATCAAAATTTTTTGGGGGAGAGTAATTTTAGAGGGTTTTGTTTTTTTTCGGGGGGGGGGGGTTGCCTTTGGGAGGATGAACACCCTTGACATTACATTGTTAGTACTACCGTTACATTACATTATTAATAAACAAATTATTTGGGGCTAAAATGGCTTACCTATTGAAAGATTTAACTTGTGAATTTTTAAGCATAATTTTTTTTTCTAATACCTTTTAAAATTATTTTTTAACTGTTTACCTGTCACATGCAGGTGCTGTCACATGACATTTTTGGACATCAATTTTATATTTCTCATTTCTAGAAAAACACGCTCTGAATCTATTGTTGCAATTTTTAAAAATATCTACTTTCTTTATGGACTAATTCTTTTTTAATGTTAGTTTCACAAAGGAACTAATTTACATTACACCACATTCCATTACACGAAAAATCAGGAATTTTGTTCCGCATGTGGCACTTAATTTTATTTCAAAAGTAATACTAATTTTAAAAATGTATCTTTTTTTTTGTTTGTTTCTTTGTTTAAGAGAGAAATCATACATGTACCTCTTAAGCAAATTTTTTTTTGTTTCTTACACATTTTGGAATAAAACATATGGAGCTAGTACATGCATAACATATCATCCCAGGGTGCCCCATACCTACCACTATGCATGGGTTATTTCGTACAGATGGAAGCTGGAAGGAGTCCTGGAGGCAGGTCTGTTTTTTTTTTAACTGAACCAGGAACCGAGCAACCCCTGATCCATCACCAGTGGCGGATTGGTTGAAAAAATCAGCCCTGGCATTAGGAGATGTACTGGCCCCATAGCTCTTATAGATATTAAATTTTACCTAACGATTGGGATATCACTTAAATATGAGGAAATTATGCTTAACAACTAAATATGTTTTATTTAAACCAAATTAACAGATAGGAACACTTCTGCGTTTTAATGGTGAACAAATTGATACAGTATTAGCTAAACCTTATTTTGGGGGAAAATTGTAATTGTAATTGTCCATTTAAGTATTTTTGTAATGCACGGAATTTAATTGAATATTTCCATAATGATAACACTGCTTGACTAGTAGGGTAACGACCCCAGTAATTGGCACTTTGAGAGTTTGTCCTTTAAACCTACCTCTGTTTTCATTACTTAGAAAAAAAATATTCGCTTGATAATATTTTTGTATTAAAGAATGCACATCTGTGCATGTATTTAGTTCATTAAAATCAAAAATATTTGAATTGAGATTTTTATAAAAAATATATGTGTATAAAGTTACCAAAATCACCAGTAATTGACACCTGATACCCCAGTGTATGACACCTTGTGATCCAGTAATTGGCACAGGTTAATAAAACTGGAAAATCACTTTATTTTTCACTTTTAGATTACATACAAATTTCATTATGATAAGAAACATTATTGATATTAATTTAAAGTAGGTAATTTTACATAAATTAATGCTAAATCACACATTTTGACGTTGAAAAAAGTACTTTAGAGAAATGAAAATAAATTTGGAGTGTTGCATGGAAAAAATACCGAGATTACTGCTGTTTCATTAGTCGGTATGCAGTTTCGATTTTACGATTTTAAGCTGTTTCCACAGAAAAAGGAACATTGAGCCGATGATTCTAAGGGACCATTAAAAAATAAACCGGTTCTCTACAGTAAACATCTCTGACTGATGGCCAAACATATTTGTTTTTTAATGTTTCTCTTAAAAATTTAACAGTATATTCTGTACGATTCAAATCAATAGTAGAACCCATGTAATATAGTTGCTGCAAAAGTATCAGAAATGAAACTAGTGACATATTGCACAACACATTAGCAGGGTTCGTACGCCCTTGAAAAACCTTGAAAAGTGCTTGAAAAAAAAAGTTCATTTTCAAGTGCTTGAAAACCTTGAAAAAGTTTTAAAACCTTGAAAAAGTTTCTTAGTGCTTAAATTCTCTCAAAAATTAACGAATTGGGCTTAGAAGTTTTAAAAAAGCATTTCACCAATGCAATTTTCTGAACATGTGTTCAGTATGCAACATCGCGAAAAATTGCTTCCGTGTTTGGGATTTCAATCCTTTTGCATCTTGTAAATATTTTGATGTTTTTTACGACTGAAAGATATTTTGACATATGGTACCTTAGATTAGTTTATTTTTTGTTTAATTTCATTAATTAACAAAGAAATTAATTTGGAAACCATGACAACATTGAACTTACTCGGGTTTCACGGAAAATTGCTCTTGTGTTTGAAATTTCAATCTTTTTGCATCCTGCAAATATTTAAATATTTTGGCTAATCAAATGTTAGTTTCGCATATGCTACCTTAGATTAATATATATTTTTTTTAATTTTAATAAAAATCAAATAAATTTATTTCATGGGAAACATGCCACGTCGAACGAACTAAGACTTTGCGAAAAATTGCTTCTCGTGTTTGAAATTTCAATCTTTTTGCATCTTGCAAATATTTAAATATATTCACTAATCAGATGTTATTTTCATATTTGCTACCGTAGATTAGCATATTTTATGTTTAATTTCAGTAAAATATAAGTTTATTTTATGGGAAACATGACAACATTAAACTTAATTCGCAAAAATGTGCTTCCTTTGTTTGAGATTTCAATCCTTTTGCATTTTGTAAATATTTTTATATTTTTGGCAATTAGTTGTTATTTTGACACTGCTACATCAGATTTGCTCATTTTATGTTTTATTTTAATAACTATAGAGTTAAAGAATTTATTACCTTGGTCTTGTTTAATTATTTGCTTATTTATTTTTGCAATTTTGAATGATTATCTTTACCTAATTTTTGGTCATAATAGATTTTTTAAAAAAAAATTAAATTTCAGCAGTTGAGCACCTAACAAATTAACTTAAAGTTTGTATTTTAAATATAAAGTTGTACTTATAAATAAAATTATATAAATCATCAGTTTTAAAAATTATCCCCCCCCCCTCGCCTCATTTTGCTTTTTGAAACTTTCAGGTAATTTTTTATGAACTCACAAATCACAATTACACCTGAATATTATTGCCTTTCTAAATTTAAATTCTAATTTCAACAATAACCCATTTTTTCCCAAAATAAAACTACTTTTGTCATAATATATGTCAACTTCTTGTGAATCTTTTCAATTTCGAAATATGGCTCTATAAATCTGAACTTGCACATTTATTGTCTATTGCAAGTTAATCAATGAAAGCTGAATAGGCTCAAGTTTGCATTCAGAGTATTTATCACTGCTTAAGCTGCTTTTGTATATTTTGAGGTGTAGAGACTGGACTGTGGACTTTCATAAACTTTTCTTACTTCCTAATTTTTAAATTTACTTGAGGACAGTTGAAATGCCTTATTGGCTGAACAGCTAATAAATACATACGAATAATTGATTTACATACTTATAAATGATTTGCAAACCTAATATTATTAGAACTTAATAGTGCAAACTGAAATAACTTTCTGGGTAGTGTTTTTGTCCTAACTGCCCTTATATTGTAATAAACCACTGTATAGATATTGGAAATAAATGTTGAAACTGGGGGGGGAGGGAGTAACTTCAAAAACTCCTCTCTGGCAATGCCATTGAACTTGGGTATTTTAGTTTCTTCCCATAAAAGTTAAAAGCACTTATGAAAGTTTTTTTTTAAAAGTATTAATTTGCTGATTCTAGAAAATATACAAACCTCTGACTGCTGCAACCTTTAAAAAACCCCAAAATTAAACCTCTTGGTATCTGCTTCTCTTTATGACCAAACTTTTCAAAATTTTCAGAAAAACTTTCAACGCAGTAGATCTTTCATCAAATCGTCTCTCGTTGTAGAAAAAGCAATTTTGTTTTCCTATACTTTTTGTATTGTTGCCTTATTTCTATGTGTTTGTAGTAAATGAAATCTGCATACAATATTTTTAGTACAAATTTATGATATTGCCTTGAAAACAAAATTTTTTACCTTGAAAAGTACTTGAAAAGTGCTTGAATTTTTTTCTGCCTAAAGGGTATGAACCCTGATTAGTGTTTATAGGCACATGTGCCAATTACTGGAGACTAGCAAAACTGAAGCACCACTAAATGGCATCCATCATTATTTCAAAAATCTAAGAAGGGACGAAAATATATTTCTACCCACTCAAAGTAACACCTTTTAACTAAACAAAACTTTTGACAACGAAAATTTAAAATATATTTTAAGTCAGATTTTAATGGATTGATGCGCATGCTTCCCTTAAGCCAGAGAAGAAGCTTTTGCGACGAAAATAGCTGATTCAACACAAGTCACAATTTTTTTTCTTTCCATTGCATTGCTACCATTTAGTAACATGCCTTAAAGTTATAATCTTTAAAATAAATGTACATTCAGTTGATATATAGCCATGTACTTTAAAAAGATTGGATACGAATCTTATTTTAGGGCATTTTTGTTATAAGTGCCAATCACTGGTGACCTGCCAATTACTGGGGGTGTTACCCTATGTCCTTTTATGCAGTCATAACAAGTAACTTAATTGCCCTGTTATATGAAACTGATCTAGCGATTAAAATATGACAACGTGTATAAGTACAAATTGAGAATGAAAAAAGGTTAAAAAACCAGCAAACAGCTGTTTCGGCACTCTAAAATACAAGTGCCATCATCAGTGCAATTAAAAACGAAGACAAGTTCACCCGACTAAAACACAGTCGAGGCGAACAGTGGAATGAGAGACGAGTTGTAAAAGATATGAGAGCAGTACCGGAAACGATGACGTCAAGGTTACGTCAGAACTCAAAAGGACAGTTGCACTCAGGAGAAACGTCACGGACAAAAAATAAATCAAATAACAGACTTCCAAACATTAGGAAAAGGGGGAGTGCTAGACAAATCATTGACGATTAAATTAGCATTTTTCCATATGTATGACTCCCAAAAATCTAAATCATGAATGGACGAACACTCGTGAATAACTTTGGCGGAAGAAAAAATAAAATTATGACCGCAGGACCAACAATGTTGAGCTATAGAGGAGCGTTTGAGATCCTGTTTTTTGATGGATAACCTTGATAACCTTTTATCCATCCTAAATACTATTGACCCACATATTCAATTTACTGTTGAATTGGAATCTGGTAATCATCTTTCTTTTCTTGATGTGTCCATCACTCGTCATGACAATACGTTTACAACTACTGTTTTCCGTAAACCCTTTGCTGTTTCTCTCCCCCCCCCACAAGTTATCCGTTCATCCTCCTCAACAAAAATTGGCTGCTTTTAGATCTTTTATTTACCGTGCTCTTGCCATCTGTTCAAATTCCAATTTACTTTCATTGGAACTGAATTACCTACGAAGTATTGCGTTGGATCGGGGATTCACATTAGATATTATTGATACCATTTATAAGAAGCTATGTAGCTCAACTAACAAAAATCAAACACTTGCTCCTGTAAACTATTCGAGTTCCGTTGTCTTACTCTTTTTCCCTAAAATCAGTCTACAAATTGCCAAAATCTTAAAAAAGTTTCATTTTTCCATCACTTTTTCTCCTGTTAATAAATTAAAATTTTCACAGCTTAAACACCCTGTTCAGAACCTTGACAGATGGGGCATTTACAGTGTTTCCTGCCAGTGCAAATTGGCCTACATTGGGCAAACTCGACGATCCCTCAAATTCCGGATAAAAGAACACGAAAATTACGTCCAAAAACAGGATATCAAACGCTCCTCTATTGCTCAACATTGTTGGTCCTGCGGTCATAATTTTATTTTTTCTTCCGCCAAAGTTATTCACGAGTGTTCGTCCATTCATGATTTAGATTTTTGGGAGTCATATTACATATGGAAAAATGCTAATTTAATCGTCAATGATTTGTCTAGCACTCCCCCTTTTCCTAATGTTTGGAAGTCTGTTATTTGATTTATTTTTTGTCCGTGACGTTTCTCCTGAGTGCAACTGTCCTTTTGAATTCTGACGTAACCTTGACGTCATCGTTTCCGGAACTGCTCTCATATCTTTTACAACTCGTCCCTCATTCCACTGTTCGCCTCGACTGTGTTTTAGTCGGGTGAACCTGTCTTCGTTTTTAATTGCACTGATGATGGCACTTGTATTTTAGAGTGCCGAAACAGCTGTTTGCTGGCTTTTTTCATTCTCAATTTGTACTTATACACGTTGTCATATTTTATTCACTATGCAGTACAAAGTTTTCGACTACTTTTTATGATCTAGCGATGTTCATGGGTGAAAGACTAGGGCCGTCTTAGAACGTGATGAATCTCTCGACATAAACATACATTACTGGGCCATGTCATAAACATACCCTTTTTTTATACTGCCATACCCTGACGACCCTCAGACTCAATGCGAGGTCAAAAACCTGGTGGGAGGGGTCGGGTACGAGTTTGGAAGCCCCCCCCCCTTTTTTTTTCAAACGCATGTATCAATACACGGAGAGAGAGAGTGGACTTAGTTTTATGGCTTCAGGGAGTCATTAAAGTATTAGCAATATAAACTTAATGGAAAGATTATTGAGTCTGAAATAGGGGTCCGGGGGGCCTCTCTCCCGGAAAACTTCAGAAATTGTAGTCTTAGAAACTCAGTTTTAGACAATATTTGGTGATGTTAGGGAAGCGTAGGTTCAGGGTTTCTCCTGCTGCAATTTTTCGGAAGTGGAAATCCAAAAACAGAATTTTAAATTATCTTCGAGTATATGGTATGAAGAGCGGTTCCGGGGGCTCTCCTCTGAAATTAAATATATATATATATTAGCTCTGAAAACGCAATTTAAGAAGATCTTTAGTGATTTTAAGTCAAGATAGATTCCGAGGCCATCCACCAGAAAATTTCAAATTGAAGTTTTAAAAGCCTTTTTTGGTTAAGACTAGGGAACCGGCAGTTACTCGAAAGTTAAGTTCCAAAAACGAAATTTTTGCTGACCTTCAGTAATGTTAGGAAAAAGAGTTTTCAGGAGGCTCACCCCGGAAAATTTTCGAAATTGAAGCACTAAAAACGAGATTTAAAACGTTCTTCATTGATGATGCCGAAGGAGAGGAGGGGACCTTGCACTTTCCCAGAAAATTTTTGATACTGTTAATTTAAAAAGTTTTAGACCATCTTTGGAAATGTTTAAAAAGTGGGAAAGGTTCGAGTACTTTCCTCCAGCAAATTTTTGAATTTGGAATTCCATGTTATGGCGGGAGTGGATTCGGCTGTTCTCTTATAAAGTTATTCAAAATCGAAGCCAAGAATTTAAATTTTACACGATCTTCGATGATATTGGGAGGGGGGGGGGAGGTTCTGGGAAACCACGGGAATTCTTTCGACATTAGTTTTTATCAACTTACTTTCTTTTTAAACTGAGGAGACCGAAACCTTGAGTTTGTACAGCGTATAGAATACTTTGTTTCGTCAAAAAATGTTTGAAACTCGCATTTCGACGGTCTTCGATCTTTGGTTTGATAATCTTAATAATGTAGAGTCTTTCATGCTCCTCAATGGTATTTTAAAATTGCATTTTTTAAAATAATTATACGGAAAAATATTTTGTCACTTTAATTCCAATTGTTATAAACAGGGTCGCTGAGAGCAAAAGCGGATCCGGGAAAAAAATGCCATCGGTCAATTTTTTCATAGGCCTCCTTCTACACCTTTCACCATTAGGATATTTTACCTTCTGCGCGAGTTCAATTCCGAGCCCCTATTCTCCAACTAAGCTGACATTGACCTCACGTCGGCCCTTGTTGTAAGTTGCATTTTATAGCAATTGTGAATTGTCATTTATAAATAAAAGCATCAAAGAGACCAAAAGTATTTTAACTTTTTACGGCCGCTAAGATTTCCCTGTTTTTTTTTAAATTTATTAACTTATTTTTTATTATACCACTGAAAATATATTGGCAGCCCCAGGGCTCGACTAGCTAAAAGTGAGGCCCTAGGCCCACATTAATTTTGGAGCCCCCCTGAAGACTATACAGTGTTTAATTTACATTTTTAAAGCACAAATGCACTTTTGGAGGCCTCTTTGCCTAATCACACAACTATGTATAAATCACTTATGTGCATTTATGAGTCCCCTTTGGGCCCCCTCATAATCGTGACCAAGAAAATTCGTTATGGCAGAATGATTAAAAATTCCCCTTTAAAGAAGTTTTTTTCCAATTAATAAGTCATAATTTTTTATTTTTTTAAAAAATACGTGTGTTTTTCATATTGTTGCAATGCTATGCAAAAATGCGGGGCCTCTTAGGAACATGGGACCCCAGGCCTAGGCCTAGTCAGCCTGTGTGGTAATCAGGCCCTGGGCAGCCCCATTTCAGAAATGTGTTTTGCGAATTTGCGTTATTTAAAAACACATGCGCGCAAAACTTACATTTTGTTGTTAGTAGACAGGCCCGAAAAACTTTGTTGTTAGTTGATCGGCCCGAAGCATGACCGGCCCACCGGGCAAATGCCCGGTTGCCCGCCGGCTGTATCCGCCACTATCCATCACCCCCCAGAGAGCTATTACATGCAGGATGATATGTCTGCTTTTCTCCGGAATAGCCATGTACTTAAAACCCCCATGAAGCTTGTTTTATGAATCTTATTGTTTTGTCAATGAGTAGAACAGTGTAATAAAAAACAACACATTTATAAACAAACCTATTTTATTCTTGCTCAATTTCGTATAAATCACAGTTACCTAAATTCAGATCACAACACACTGCTACACTTAGGCACATAAATCAGTTGTCAATGTATAGCACCACTGCCTTCCAGTGTTCTATATCTTGACTCCAGCAGAGAAGAAATTGAGTCCAGAATCGAAAGTACAAAACTAGTAACTATTGGTGCCAATGCAGTTTCATAGAAAAATCTCAACACTATTCTCAAATGCAGTATTTTGTAAAGAAAATCAGAACAAGTCATATAAAGGCTTATGTGCTCATTTCACAACAGTTAACGTAGTTTAAATATTTTACTTCGAATAGGTGAAAACAATTTAACTGTGCTCAATATTATTGTGTTAACTTTGCAAAAGAAACGTGAAAAAGTGCTTATTGTTGTACATGTGCAGTTCATGAAATTATTAAATGCAGTCTTTGATTGAGGAACAACATTTTCTAATTTGATTTTTTTTTTTTTCAAAATATAAGAGCTAAGTTATGTAAATTTTTATTTCATAAATGTATCTTATAATATTTTATTAGTAACATATTTTATTAAACAAAAAACTTGAACATTTTACATAATCTTGATTAATGATTTAGACAAAATGCATGCTCATATTGCTTTAACATTTTAGACGTTTTTGATTTGACCTTTATGTATGAGAGTATGTAATATTTTGTGACTTAAAATGTCTATAGCTTTCAAAATATTTTTAAAGGAACAATTGCATAAAAATAATTTCAGTTCATTTGTCTTACATCATAGTTGACTTTAATTTATTCAAAACCAACACTAAGTTCATATATATTATATTTTGGTTTGTGACTGAAACTTTTTTTGTTTTTTCTGTAAATAGGCAGGTTACAGATACGGCTGAATAAACCATCGATTTTCATATTCTATGGTTAATATATTTATGTATTTTAGATGAAACCTCGAGAGAAACTTGGAAACTATTTTTCCTTTTCTTCAGCTATAGTTAATAAAGTTAATCCTTTTTATACTATGCCTTGTTATATAGATCATCTGGATATATCGTGCTTTTCCTCTGTTTCGGGAAAAAAGTGTAGGTAAGAAAATTTCCTTTATATTTGAGTTCATTTTAGTTTTAAAAAAATATCTGAGGAAAATTCATTCCCTTTTCTTTTTAGTACATTAATGAAATGGGTGTTGACAAATCAACTGAATTCGCTGTAGTTTAAGTTACACTTATTAGAAATTTTGAGTTCTTATTTCACCAAAAAGCAATTGGAATATTTTTGATTAATTTTTATTAGTACTAAGTAGGATAATTTCCTTTTGCTGTTCTTACGTGAAAAAACATCCCAATATAACAATGTACTATATTTATTGTAGATGCTTACGTCAATCATATCAATGCTAGAAGAATGAATATTTTTAATGACCTCTGTTTTGAGTGGTTTTAGATGCATCACGCTTTTTAGTTGTTGTCTCTGAGAAGTGATTGGCTACTGTACTTACTTATTACTGGAGAGGACCTGGATAATGTAAAATGCAATTGATTTTTGTATAGCACTTTATTCGTTTACAAATATTTTTAAAATTTTCGGGAGTAATGTCAAAAAAAAAAAAAAAAGTTTGGTTGAAAAGATTTAAAAAGATTGGTGGGAATTTTACTATTATTATTATTATTATTATTATTAGAAAAGGGAGATTTATTATTTTACATATTTTCGATTCCTCATCTTTAAAATTGGTGCCTGGGACTCTTGCATAGTTTGCGATAAGTGCCATGTGTTCCTGTTTATTTTAATTATTATTATTACTGTACAGTGCAGTATTCCATGTTTTAACTGTAAATGTATGCGTACCTGTTTATTTGAATAATGATTTCTTTCATGTATTTTTGTGTGGTACAGGTATTCCCTTTTTACTATTTATCAAGGAGTATTTCATGATTCAATTCATGGTTTAATTATTCATTACTATTTTTACTAATAACTTTTAAATTAATTATGGAGATTATTTTGTTTATTTATTTATATTATGCTTTTAAGCTACATTTTGTAACCTCTCTGTACTTTTTAGAATTTTTTTCATTCTAAAAAGTACAGAATGAAAAAAAATTCTAAAAAGTGCAGAATGAAAAAAATTCTAAAAAGTACAGATTAAGATCTGATGCCTCATGAAAACTTTCGGGCTACATTTTCCTTCAGGTGCAATTTCAGTTAGACTTTCTTGAATAATAAGAAAATAGATGAAAGCAGCAAAATTGTTTGCTTTCTCCATTTTTGTCTTCTCTCTTCATGCAATTGATTTGATTGGAAAAATTATTCTTGAAATTAAAATCTAGTGATTATAAGTAAAAAATTTTTTTTGCTAAATAAAAATAATGTGCATCATCTTTTCAATTGCTATTAAAATATGCTAGATGGTAACTTTTTGATGATTTAGGAGGATATCATTATGAAGAGCATGTAGCTGTTCAAATTGTTAAATTAAATTTATAAAAAAGGAAAAACATTCACTTACTTATTTTAGAGAGAATGCACTCCAAATAAAATATTCTATATAATTTTTGACATTTCAATGCAATTGACAAACTTTTCAATCACTTGAAGTATATCAATTTTTAAATATTACTTCCCTTTTTTAAGTGAAATATTTTTCATTAAGTAACTATTATTGCTATTCTTTAAATACTGAATTTGCAACTGTTTCATTATAAATGAACCTTTTGTTTATTTTGGATTTTATGTGTTGAATCCTTCTTTATTGTAATTTTCTTTTTTGTTATTGTTTTGCAATATTAAAATGACTATTGCATTTTTTAATTATTATTATTTTTGACCATGATGTCAAAGCATTTGAGATATAGCAAAAAAAGCTAAAATTTTCATCAGTTTTTATTTATTTATTTATTTTTGATCAGTTGTGCATGAATTTATTTTTTTTCCTTTCTTTTAAATACTGGCAGTCATACTAAAATTGGAACTACTCGCTACTGTGTTTTTAGCATGCAATGTTCATATAGCAAACATTTCAGTTGCATAATTATCACGTCTCTCAAAATTTTTAACAAAACCATGGCAGCCGCCTGCACTGAGTTCTGTTACAAAGTATTTATTTAAAACTCTTTCAGTTAACTTTCACCTATATACAAATGCTAATAAAAATGGATACTTTTCGTGGCTTTCCCTCCTACGGCACTTTCCTCATCAAAACCTTTTCCGCTTCCAACATCATTGCAGAGTCATTCTCACTCTTTCACTATGAAGAAATAAACAAATGGTGAAAAAAGTAATTTGGACGGAAAAGGAAGAGTCCAAATGTGTTGCAGGCCTGGCCTTGCTGTTGGAAATTTTGTTTTGAAAATGCAGCTTTTACTGTTGCAGGCATGAAAGTTTTCCGCTCTTTTGCAGAACTCCGCTTCTTTCTAAAGGCTTTCTGGTTGTTTTTTAGATTGATGTAAATTCCATGAGAAATCGGGAAATCTAAAGAGGTGGAAGGTGGAAGGATAACAATTAAGGAGATTTCTTATAGTTTAAAAAAGAAGTTTTATCATTTTTAAACTCATATAAGTGAAAAGGGATTTTTTTTGGAAACATGCCAATATTGAACACGTATGTGACCGAATATGTGACAAGGACTTTGAGATTCCAATCCTTTTGCATCCTGCAAGTATATCTAGTCTTCTGAAAGTTAAAAGCTATTTTTGCCTTTGCTACCTTCAATCTGCTCATTTTATTTTTTATTTCAAAAATTTACTTACTTTTTCTTTTATTTTTGTTATTATTAATTAAATGGTAGTTTTTAATTTGTCTCAATTAATTTTATTATTTGCCTGTAAAAGTATTTTAGATACATTTAATAACATCCTTATTTATGTAAATAACTTATTTTGCTTGCTCTAATGCAGCAATTTTCAATCCATCTGAAGTTCGACTTTTTTTTCAAACTGGCACTTTCATGCCTGTGTTGTATTTCTTTTGAATAACTATGCAAAGTTGAAATTAATGTTGCTCAAACGTCTGTGAGTTGACCAAGGAAGTTAAAGCAACCGCAATCTTAATTTTATTTTTGTTGCTTTGCTCTGTGAAAATATTGCATATTTATTCTAATCATGCTTGGATATGAAACTATCTCTAGCATAGTCTATTCCAAGAAATTTAACTAAATGTTACATGTAAAATACTAATTTATAGTAAAAATTGGTAACTTCTCTTGCAAAATTCATTTGGGTTTAAGTTTGTTTTTTGTAACATTATTAACATTATCTAAAGCATTTTTTTAAATAGTTAGCATCGAAAAAGAAAAGTCTTGTTACGTCTGTAAAACACCTTTAAAAGTACTGTGAAGCCCTTTTTTTACAAAGAGTATGAAGTATACTTTTAGTTTAGCTTTAAAATTAAAATATTGAAAAGTCCACTAATACTAAGTTCAATTTAACATGTTGCTAAGAGCATTAACCAAAAAAATTGGTCAATCGAAAGTAATATTTGAATCAATGCTTAATTCCATATCATATCAAAGAATATTATTATTATTTTTTTGTTTTTATAGAACTCAAAAGCATTCAGTGAATTATTTTTCTGGGATCTGTGTTTTCTTTAACGTAGGATTTATTTTTTTGTGTCATTATAGTTTTTTCTTTTGAAAATTTTGCAATTTGTTGCTGGTGCTTTTTTCTATTAATAAACTAGTTTTTTGTATTGTCATGATTCTTCCTTAAAATATTTGTAAATTTGACCCAATATAGCCTCAACCTCATACATGAGGTGGATTCCAACTGCAGAACCTATAAGTAAATTAAGTATTCTTGCATGCAACACGTGTTCTATTTTTTTAAAAATGATATTAGAAAATATAACAGATGATATTGCTAGTGCCATACATGTCATAGCAAAATACTAGAAAAAAGTGCGTTTTCAAAGTCAAACAAATATTTTCTCTAAATTGCATTCCAAAAAGTAATGTTTTGACATAAAAGAGCATTTTTGTCTGTAGAAAATCAAATATTAACATGAATGGAGGAAGTTTTTTTTTTATAGAAGCATCATACAAAAAGGTAATGCCTTTAGCAATGGCCAAACCTGCTTTCTGTTTCTGAGAGGTCTGCTGTGCACAAAATTTTCTGGCATGCTAAGAGTGGGCGGATAGTGGTAAAAATACAGCAAGCCACTTACAAAGTTCTCGTGGGAGCTTACATAAATAAATATTTTATGCTGGACAGTTCGGGTTCAAGAGATTTGATTCTTTGCAAATATAATTCAAAAGCTGCGCTATGAATATGCTAAACTTCTGAAAGCGAAAACCATTTTGATTTGCTCGAACCTTATGATGAGGACTTAGTTTTGCGGCCAATAACGTGGACCTATACAAAAACGAGATAGTATATAAGGGGCCGTCCACAAATGATGTCACACTTCACATTATTCTCTTCCCTAGTCATATGTCATGCTATATCACATAAACATATTGCTATAAAAAATGCTTTTATTTCAACCAAAATGTTTGTTGTCACAGTTCTTGTTACCCTCTCCCTCCCCTTGTTACAATTCCACAAACCCTCTCCTCCTCCTCAAAGCATGACATTTGTGGACGGCCCCTAATGCAAAATGCTATCGAAATATTTTGGCTTAACTTCGCACCTCACGCCGGTACTAGTTAACCAAGGAAGAAAGACGAGGGTAAGAATTAGTGATGCACCGGTTTTGGGAAAGGATGCTTCCACTCGAAAGCATTCGCGAACGTCTAGAAATGTATCAAAAGGACTTTTTTGTTTTCGTTTTGGTCTGAGATGAGTGTCGTCAGTATTCGGGACGATAAGTAATTTTAGAATACAGTATGACCCCCTTATAAGAGAGGTATGGGAGACGTATTTTGCATCCGTATTATATAACAAAACCGCAGTAAATTGAAACCAATCGTAATTTTAACAGCACAAATGTACAAAAGGACAGTGATACTGATAACCAAAGTTAAAATAAATGTAATGAAAATTAACATCACATATTACAAGGTAAAAGAATTTAATAAACAGCATTTAAATAAAATAAATATATTCATAAAGGAACAGCTAATATGTGAAGGTAATAACAGAACAGCCTACTCAAAATGAAGGACCGGTTATGGCATTTCTGTGTGATGCAAAGAGTTTGTAATGCATAAATAAATCGCATGAAAGGGGAAGCTGGAGGTTAGACTCTATATATATTTCGGACACAAAATATAACAAAAATTTTAAATACGTTTCTAAAAGTAACAGGAGACATGGTAGCATGATTCCGCGGTGTACCATGGTGGGGTTATACGGGGTTCTACTGTATTCAACTGTTCCGCGGTGCATCACTACACAGAGTAATAAACATTTCATTATAAAACAAAACCCTTGAGTCAGTGCGCAGAAAATGCGTGATCGGTGAAGAAATGCACACAGTGTAAACAAATTAACCACAGATCACATCTTCCCATCTTCTGAAGATTAAAAAATTGATTTTGCTTTCATATCACTTCGAAGGCTTTTCTGCCTAATCTTCACTGAAAAGCATGGCTGGTCCACAGCTACCTTCTTCAGCACACTGCAGGAGTGGTCTGGACCAACTACACAAGTTGGCGCATCAACGGAGCTGTTGATCGCGAAGAAATTTGATCGATTTTTCAGTTGTTCCAACGAGGTCTTTGTGCCTATGAGAGAAGCTTGTAAAACATGATCGCCAGACTAATGTTGATGATGAGGACCAGTAAGATCATTTGCTGCCTGGAGAACCAGTCCTAAAAAGAGAAGGAAAGAAAACTTAATAACCTTTTAAAAGTATATGAATGTATATGAGTTTACATGTTCACCAGATTGTAAAGTAAAAAATCACTTTTGCTTAATTAAAGTATTACAGTCGTTTATAGTAGGCTTGCCAGACGCCCCGGTTTGACGGGACAGTCTCGGATTTCAGACAAATCCCTTTGTCCCGGCCGGTTTGCTTCAATTTCCGGAAAAAAATAAATTTGATTAGAGATGACCAAAAAAGTCTAAAAATAATTAACTGTGCGGATTATTTAGGATAAATATTACATTGTTATTTGTAACATTCATTTGTAAAATTAATATCAGATTGTGAGGATTTTTACAAGATTAAAACCAAAAAGTATTCGCTAAAATAGTCCTTGCGAATGAAATGTACACAAATTGTTAATTTTTTTTGCTCATTTAACTTGTTTCTTTTTACTAAAGTAATTTTTAATGTTAAGATGTAGAAATAAAATGTTTTTTATCTGCTTCTGTCATGCATTACTACCCTTGTTTTAAGTTCATAAGTAGTAACCATTTATTCATTGCATTGAGAATGATCCACCCTTTTAAAACTCTAAAAACCATCCGGGGTTGTGTACCCCTTTGAATACTCGCAATGCTTGCATTCCAGTGTCCCGGTTGAACATTTCAGAAATCTGGCAAGCCTAGCTTTGAGTAACTTAGGGCCAAGTGGATTGACTTTATGCCTCGTCAATTTTTTTACTATTACTTTTTTAAAGAATTAGAAGACCCATTGATGTACTCTCTTGGAAACATTATGAAATACATTCTCGTCTCTTTATTTCAGGAATGAGGTTGGCAATATTTAACATAGCTGATTGCATCATTCAATAATTTTGAAGTGACTGTTTGAAAACTATTTTTGAAGTTGCCAAAATTGCATTTTCTGCAGCGTAGTGCTCTTTGGAGTTTTATAAATCAGTGGTGCCCAACCCGCGGGCCAAATGCAGCCCACCAAACTGATCCGTGAGTCCTGTTGTCTTGTTTAATGTTACAAATCAAAAAGCGAAGTATTAATGACCATGTTATAAATCTAGAATTAAATATTCAGAAATTGATTTTTGAAGAACAGATGCATTTATTAAAAGCAGCATCAAAGTAATGATAACAATAATTATTGGTTTTAAATTTTCTTTCCTTTTTTCATATTTTCCGATGTCATGTATAAAAAAATTAACATTTTGAAATTTTGTATGTGTTCTGGCCCGTGAAAATCATTTAATATGAGGAGCGTCCATCAGGAAGAAAAAGGTTTGGACCCCACTGTTATAAATTATTGAAATTTTGTGATGTTGTAAGGTAAAAACGGGGAGTTTTCAAATTTTAACGTTCTGGTTTATTTGAATTTGCACTGCTTTTCTTAAAATGATCTTATTTGCATCCTTTGACGTGTCTCAAAAGTTGCCCATATTAGAAGCATAACTTTAAACCGGCTGATAATTCATTTCAAATGGATTCCATAATTATTATTTCTAAATTTTGACTACTTTACAATTTTTTTAGGAATGTTACTTCAGCTTTATGTCAACAAATAGAGTGAAACTAATTAAACGTGTGTGGATCAATTTAAAACAGAAAAACTGTACCAAAGTTAAATCCTGAATTATTCATTTTAAACCTTATAAAGATCAGAGATTTGTTTCAGAAGTCTCCTGTTTCGTCGATTTACCAGCATTTGCTATTTTGTAGTTTGGATTTCTCTTTTGCCTCAAGATTGAAAATTATTTAGTTTATCGAAACAATGCATTAAATAACCTTTATGTTTGCAATATATAGAATCTACATTTTATTTTTACTTAAGAAAGAAGAATTTTTACCTAAAAAAAACTTTTTAATAGATATGAAACATTCGAAAAATAATGCTGACATCAAACATTGAATGAAAATTAAAAGATTTTACCCTTCACTAATCATTTACATCACAAATAAAATCATTTACATGAAAAATAAAGTCTTTCGAGATGATCCTCTCGCTATGTTTGCGCACGATTTGTTTTTTCTGTCATAGCTAGGTGTGGAAATGTTTGCATCTCTCACACCCAAAATGCTTTTGTTTCATTTTCGCAGTGAGATTGTTTCCTTCAGTCAAAAGTAGTACTTTTGGTCACTAAAATTGATAGAATAAGCAAAATAATAATAATAATAATAATAACATGGAGCGAGAAAAAACTTTCATTTTCCCAACAGTTACTTTTTATTTAATTTTTTTAAATGTCCGATTTTGGAAATAAGGTGTGGCCTTTATGATGTCACAAGTGATGTACTTTAGCGTGCTACTCCATTGGCGCACTAAATGTTTACTCTTTTCTGTCAACCGCGTTACCAGTTTATGATGTGTACTAATGGCATCAGTGAATGGCATTTCATCACTTGTGATGTCATGTGCAGAAGCGAAAAAAAATGAATTTCAATCTGCGCAGACATTAAAATAATTGTTGAAAAATATTAAACTTTATCAAATTATTTAAAAATGGTCAAATCCCATGCTTTCAAAAATGCTCTTTCAGCAAAAAATACTTTTAAATTTTCGGAAACGACCCCATTATTTTATGAAAGAGATCAAAATGGAATATTCCGTTAAAAACCCCAGTTTTTATATAAATTGCTTGGAAATTTACTGGAAAAAAAAGTAAATGCATTTTATGGAGAATATTACAAAAAATAAAATAAAAAAGCGCGAAACAGCGGAGTGACAGAAAGACGTTTCGGTACATAAAATAATATTTTAACATACTATATTAAGGGTAACTAAAAAGTTACAGTGGTTTGTAAAGTCATAACATGTCTCATAAAAATTAATTTAATTAAGAAATCCAGAGGAGGGGTACAGGGGAATTGGGCACTTTCTTTTGGTAATTTTCGTTTCAAATAAAAGGATCAGCGGGCACACCAGCTAGGGTTTCCAACCCCGCACCGAATTCAGTCCCGCGGGATTTCGGGATTATAAGGAGCCAATCCCGCGGGATTGAGTTTTTTCTTCTGAGAATTAAATTTTTATTTCAAATAGAAAAAGTTGTGTTTTTTAGGAAGGACTGCTTTTATTTCCAGAATTAATAGTCTTCTTGAACTCCGTACAGTAGTTGTAAAGCACTGCAAAGTCAAATCCTAATTAGCATTCATCGTTTGGTAAGCAAAAGGGAGCCGTTTGTATGGGATGGTAAAGGATTTTTGCTTTAAAAATAATGCGCTTGATGAAAACATGTGTTGTGGCTCCACTGAAATTGGTTTTACTAAAATTAAATAATTGTCGACATTTAGAAAAAGATCCGCATTAATTTCATGACCTTTTGAAATGACTTTTCTTTTCTTATGTTGGGTTTTTGCTCAAGAACTACCAATTTCGGACAAAAACGATGTCTCTTGGATATGCGTTTGGCTGTATCCAATATAACTTGCATTGATAATACCCTTGCTGCTCCATTAACGTTGGTTATTGTGTCAGTGAATTGCAAGGGGTGAATGCTGCTTGAATTCACCATTTCACCAAGTCGCAGTCTCGCAGTAAAAGAGAGAGAGTGTCTGGATAACTTCGCTCATTTTGCCTCTTACTTTAAAGAGGAATTCAAAAATATGAGCAGCTTAATTTATTGCACTGTCGTCGTGTGATTCGTCCTGTGTTTCGTACAAGTTCCTGTCGCCCCTTTTAAAGTCTTGCCGAATATATAAATAATGTCAGATTTTTCATTACTTTCTTCTTTGGAGTGCATTACTTAAGCTTACAGAAGTACTCCAACATTGCATTCAGGCTACTCCAGCGGGTTTTGGAATATGTAATACATTTACTCTACTTTTTCTAAAGCGTAATTTACTGTATTTTAAATTTTAATGATGACTTTCGAAAATGCTTATAAGTTTTAGGCATTTTCTCAATTGCTGAACGTATGAAAACTGAAACCTCCGAATGAGAATACCAATTCATTCTCAGAAAAATATACGCTATTTTTATTATGCTCTTAAATGATAAAACCATTGTTAGTCACATGAGAAACAGTTTTTTTTGTTCTTCTTGCAGATATACGAGAAAAAAGATTAAATCTTCTGATGATACTTGTGAAAATAGTTGTTTTATGTGCGGAAAAAGCTGGAAAACGCTTGAATTGGAAAAAAAAAAAAAATGCGGGATTGGGAGCAAAACCCCGCGGGATCAATCCCGCTAAATATCCTGCGGGACTTGGGATTTCGGGATTGGGAACCCTAGCACCAACCTTTTCTTAGCAGTCTTCATTTGCTCAGATATAATGTATGTTGTGTCAGCCAAAAAGAAAAAAAGTGATGAATAAAAAGATTGTAAGAAACATTTCAAAAATCATTTTTGAAGTCGTAACACTACGTGTTTTTGAAATTAGCATTTACACAATTCCGTGAGTGATAAGAAAAAAAACAAAGGTCGTTTACGAATTCAAGCGCGAAAATTACGTTAACAATCAAGTAACGAAATTGAAGAAACGAAACAATACTGCAGATAAGTGTTATTAAATGAAAGAGTAAGATTTTTTTTTTTTTTGTAAAAAGTATTCTAACAATTCTGTGAGGAGTTCGTGTTGCATATCGAAGTTGTTTTTTAATTTTTACTTGAAGGTTCTGTTAATGGCGACTCGTTTTTTGTCACGAATCCGTTTTGTTTTTTAATCAAAAATTTTTGTAAAGGATTGTTATTTTATTTTTTGCGATCGAAATTTTGTAAAGGTTTTTTTTTTTTTTTTTTTTTTTTTTTTTTTTTTGCAATCGAAATTTTGTGGAGGATTAATTTTTTCTTCTTTTTTTCGGGTACCAAAAGAAAAAATTAATCCTTCATAGATTCTCGATTACTTTGTCTATTATTTATTTTGTTCTTATGACGTAAGTTGAGGTTCATTTTACTTTTAGTACAAATTCATGAACTCCCGCTCATCCCAATAAAAGTTCTTTCTTTTTAATTGTGTTTAAATTTTTTTTTGTGTGTTTTAATTCTAAATGATCATTAGATGGTCTTAATTTTTAGGAACGATATTTTAAGTCCTTACAGTCCTTATATCCTAGTACAAACACGAAAAAAGTCTTTACATTTGGGTTAAAAGTTAAATATTTTTTAAAAAGTTGAGTTGAAAATTCTAACAAGTTTATAAAGTTTAAAATGCACTATTAATTCAGAAAACTAGAAAAAAGTGCCTTTTTTCGCACAATGTTCGTTGCTGCATTAAGTATTTTTAAAAAGTTGTGATAAAATGTTCTTTTGCCCGTGGGAGTGCTATTAAAATGCTTAAAATGCTAAGTTGTTCTATGTCTTGACATTTTAACAAGCTGTTGTTTGGTAGAAAAGGGAAGGCGGTGTTCAACTGAGAAAACATTAATGTGTTTGTTTCTTTTTTCGTTACGCATGCTTTAAGTTAGTTATATTGGATCCAAAAAAGATGAATAATAATAAATAAACAAATAAATAAAACGAATGAGCTTCCGATACATAACTCCCTTTTTTTACTTGTTCTGTGTCTCATGTAACACTGTCTCTCACAACACGACATTTTCCGAAAACCTATCTTCCGTGTTATAGAAAGATTACCTGCATTCAGGAATTCCTCACAACTTTTAAAATGGGTGAAAAAAGTTTAGAAAAATTCTTCAAGAAGGGTTTGTAACAGGACCGTATTTAAGGGGTGGGTTTCTAGGGTTCAAACCCCTCCGCATTGTTTGAAAAGCATTTCAAAATTTCTTTTCATCCATACTTTTTTTGCTAAAAAAGCTATGTTTTCAATTTTATTTGTAAAATATATATATATATATATATACATATATTATTGAAAATTTTTGCTAACTCAGTATTGTGTCTACAGCATTTTTTATTTGTTTCTAGTTAATTCGAACATCATTTCTTTCAAAACAATACAGTGTTTCTATAGAGTTCGAATCACCCTACCGGAGACTTTTCCGAATTGAAGTTTTAGAAAAGCAATTTCAGACGATCTTTGGTGATTTTATGAGAAGGAGTCTTAAAGGTGTGATTGTAGACATCTCAGATAGAGTTAAAGGAATGAATATGTTTAGTGACTTAATACCCATAATTTTTCGAAACTGACGTTCCAAAATGCGCAATTTTAGGCGACCTTCAATGATGATAGGGAGAAGAGGTTTAGAAACATTCCCCAGATTTTTAATGAAATTGAAGTTCTAAAGCGCAATTTTAGAATACCTCTTTCAACGGAAAAGAGAAGGAATGGGTTTGGGAACCTCCTTTGACAAACCTCTAAATTTTTTGTTTTAGAAGTTAGATAAAAATAATGCGACACGACAACTCCCCCCCCCCCCAAGCATGTGTAAATCAGATAGTTAAGAGGTAAGTTAAAAAATTAACCGCCCCCTCCTTGAAAAATTTCTGGATCCGTCCTTGTTAATAGGGGTACTAGGAAGTTATGTAGTGTACAAAACAATTTTTTCTTCATTAAATACATATGTCATCTTTTACATTTGATTCAAATTTTAGGGAAAATCAATAGAATGTATGAATAAAATCAAATTTTAATCATCACATAGATTTCATGAAAAATTTGTTTGGAATATCTATCCCCGAAGTCTAGTTACATCCCTGGTTTGTAACTAAGAATGAAGCATGAGAAGCAAAAAAATATTCATGATGGCAATCACACTCTAGCCAGAGAATTTTACTATAAAAGCAAAGATATCAGTTTTTAACAATGTACGAAGTATGCTCATGAAGTTACAACTGATGTCTATGGAAAATGATCCAAGTTTAACTGGAGACGATTTACTAGAAAATGCTAACTTCTTCAAAACAAGAAAGGCTGAACGCATGTAAAACATTCGAAGACACTTAAGTAAAGGGATGAATTTGCATGTTGGCATTATGTTTTCCTTATATTTGTCATT
This sequence comes from Uloborus diversus, assembly GCF_026930045.1. NCBI lineage: Eukaryota > Metazoa > Arthropoda > Arachnida > Araneae > Uloboridae > Uloborus > Uloborus diversus. The sequence continues at coordinate 79,775,924 of NC_072739.1, read as the reverse complement.
AAAAGAAAATTCATTCCTTTTCTTGAATTTAATTAATATTCTGCAGAATACTCATCGCTGGCAAGTGATGAATAAAATTGGAACAAAAAGGAAGACATCAACCTGCATTTCTTTGCCACCATGAATACAAACTTAATTCTTGGGAATGCTTCCAATTTCATGCAACGCGCCCTGCCAACATTTGGGAGATATTTTATCAAACTTATGACTCGTTATATTATTTATGCATTGCGTCGAAAGAATATAAAACATCAGCCAAAAAAGATAAGATGTATCGTTTTGTAGATACTGACGAAAAAGCTAATAAATTTTCTTGAACTTCAGTAGTGAGCAAGTGAAATTGTTTTTTTGATGTTTGATGGGAAAATGCTGCACAAATAATAAAGTTTCACAATTCTTTTTTCAAAAAATATATATTTTAAATTTCCTGTATAAATGTTGCTTTAAAGTATTTAGGGATTGTCCATAAATGGTGTCACACTTTTATTCACCATTTTTGTCACATTTCGCCTTAGCCCCTTCCTCTCTCTTGTCACACATCGCGCTAAATTACATAAATATATTTTAACTAGAAAGTCGCCCGTCAAAGTATGACGGGTGAAAATTGCTTTTAGTCTTCTCTATTTTAACGAAACAATTGCCTGTTTGGTGATATTTTGATGGTTGAAACTTTAATCCTAACCTCAGTGGATTCACTCTAAACTCCAGTAGATAGCGTTCATTGTTGACCGGATCCAGTTAAGCCTTGTCAAAATAAAGTTTTTCTCTGCATGTCGAACATTGCCAGAAAATATTATCAAATTATCATGGCGCGAGTTTCATTCTTGATGACGTGAGGAGCGTTACTCGATCATTCGCTATTATATATATGAGGATTATTGTCTGAAGATGAGAGATGACACCGAGGAAATAAATTGTTTTTTTACGTTTAGTGATCATACATTTTCGTCTCCAGCAGGTCTACAAATACGAAGTGACTGGTTTCAACTAGTTTTACTTGTCATGTGGAAGGTTACTAAAAACATTTACATCGTTCGAACTTTTATCCCAGCTATTTTTGATGTGATATTTAAGTATCCCTTTACGGCATAAATACTATACTCTGGTGTTTATGGAAACAAATAAATTTTTATTCTTCCAATGTTTTGGGAAGATTAAAATTTTGACGTAAATAAATTGCACCTTTGTGTATATTTTGCGTGACTTCAGCCCATAATAATATTTTTTATAATTTTTCTTTTTAAATGATTTTAGATTCCATTTGAATGATTAGCGGGCCACATGCGACCAATGAGTAGCGGGGGCCGACACAGACTACCATTTTTGGGGAAGGGCCATGCTGAAGAATTGCCCCCCCCCCCTCCCCCAATGAACGAACCCACGGTTTTCGGTACGAAACATTTCCGAAACTGCTTGGGTGTCAATAGAAAACACCAAATCGACCAGGATTAAGGCATAAAAGTTATAAATAAATTTAGAAGAACGAGTAGTGTTTCAAATATTTACTTTCTAAAATAATTATTGAGTTGAAAAGACTACTGAAATCGTACACATTTTATTTATAAAATGTTTGAACACAATGTGAACGGATGCTATTGCCTGCGGTTTGAGGGGGGGGGGGGGTCATGATCCTCTCCTTGTATCAGCCCCTGATGAGCAGCAGGTTGAGTATTGTTGGTGTAAAGTGCAGCCATCTGCCTACATCAACCTCATGGGTAAAAGAAACCACTGTTCCCATTCACCCCATAATGTCTCTGGGATAAATGTAGCCACGTCTTATTTGCTGTAACAAAGTCATTTAATCTAACTTTTTATACCCAGTTACTCTCAGAGAGTGTAGTTTGGGACACAATGAGCAAAGTTATAAGCTTAGAGCAGGAATTAAAATGAAGAGAGTAAGTCCAATCACTGGCTTAAGCAAAAGCTCACCCAAAGACCCCCAAGTCACGTGACTCAACAACGACGAATGATTGGTACGTTTTGCGTGAAACAAGCGAAAGAAACCTGATTTTTCCCATTGCTTTGCTTTAAAATCTATCACGTGGCTTTGGATCTTGGTTTCACGAATGAAAGTCTTCGCTCCCTCCATTTTATCTCTTCTCAATGGTTATAAGTCTCAATTCATCCGAATGAAAGGGAAAGATCTAAAGTTGAAATTCTGTTTCCCACTACCCCAACTGTTTCTACTAGTTTTAATGTAAACTTGAATTATACAAGCTCTGATTTTCTGTTGGATTTTTTGCGAAACGTCGTTTTAAACTGAAACGTAAGAAACTTTTAAGTACTACTAGTAATAAGGTATAACATTGGTTCTGACCAGGGAACCACACGACAGTAATAATGAAAAAAATTTAAAATGGTAGCATTCGAAAGAATATATTGAGACATTTTTTTAACCCAAAAATTAAGTGCCCTCGTCCCCTCGTTTTCGAGACACAGGGTTTTAAAGTCTGCCGAAATCTTAAGAAAAGTCGCCAAATTTAAGGACCTTGCAAGAACGTTAAAATAACGCTTGATTTCATCGTCTGCATCTTGCAAGGCATATCATTTCCATTTTTATTCATTTGCAAAGCGTGTGAAAGATGTTTTGTATTAATTCGTTACTTGTGTGTGTTAAATTAAAGAAACACCATGAAGTTTCTGAAGTGGAAAGTAGAAAGCTTTATCTAGAGGAACGAAAACTTTACAACGAAATTAAACGTAAGTTTTATCATTTCATTCGTGATAATAATACTTTTCAGAATTTTACTGTATTTTAAGTGTGTTTTACTTAACAAATTGAAGTGTTTATTCTTATTAATGAAATATGTTTTAAGCATTTCTTAAAAATCAAGTAGAATTAATATGAACAAGAACAAGAAGCAGTCTAGTTTGAGCTAATATATCGAAAATAAATTGGATAGTCTTTGATGTTGAAATAAAATGGTCATGAATTATGGTATCAGTTCTTCTTATTATTATTTAAAGTTATCATCAATACATCAAGTTTTATTGTCTGACTACTGTTAGGAAAGATATTTAATTTTCAATTTAAAATCGAAAAAAAAAAAAAAAAGACAGGGGATAGTAAATGTCACCAATATGGACTTAAAAATTGTGGATATCGGAAATTACATCATGGGTAGAGGGAAATAATTATTTTTATAATTAAAAAATATTAATTCGTCATAAAAAAAACCCTGTCGTTCAAATTAAATCGATCACTACACTAAAAGTGACTGTAACGTAAATGCGCAATATATTACATGTTATTTATTTATTTTTAAAACATTGAAATCACTTTTTAAAGTTATGCTTCAGTCAAACTACAATGACTTGTTCATTTCTAGGTCAATGCACCATGATACTCGGACATGATGCAATATGCCTGGTACAAATATGGGTTTTTACAAACTCGGCCACCTCCATTTGAAACACTTAATTCCAATTTTGTTTTTCACTGGAGGTTGACCGTTCTGTACAGGATTTAAGTTCATGAAATGTTCCTGGTGTCATCATTTTCTTTGTTTTAATCTTTCTTTTGTTCCACATCATATTTGTCATAGTCAGTAGCATTTTTTCCCCTTTCAATAGGCTTATTTCACTTTTATTTTACTATATGTCTTGTTTGTATTTAAAATTAATCTGCTAATTAAAATTTTTGCACAATAGGTTTTTTTTTAAATTTATATTTTCTAAAGTAAACAAATTAGTTTTACACAGAACCTAAAATAAATATACTTACAATTAATCCTTTCAGAACTATGTTACAAATACTTAAATATATTCCATTAATAATAATTAACACTTAAAGTAATGAAGCAAAATCTACTTAAAATTCACTAAAATGCTAAAATATACTTTTATCTTGTCGGTCTCTTCATAATTTTATAGATAAAAGGGCTTTTTATACCGAAAAGCGACAAAAACCACGCCTGCATACACAATTTTATAGCTGGGGAAAATGTTAAGGGGAACTCCAATGAAGGTTTAGAGGACTCGCCAAAAAAAAAAAAAAAAAAGTGATTTGAAATCAACTTTCATTAATTTTGCATTGATTTTACAATGAAAAACCAAATAGTTCATGTGATAGCGTTCTTCCTCTTTCCCCCCCACCCTCCCCTTCAAATATAAGACACAAAAAACAAAAATTCCCACCCCAGAGGGAAGAAAATTACCACTGAAAAAAAATCAACCGCCTAAAACATTTCAATGGTGCAGTCTGTGGCACGAATCTCCCCCCCCCCCCTCCCGAATAAAGAGTTAACGTAAAACATCTTTCACGTTCTTTGGTGATGACCAAACATGGCAATGAGATATCTTGTCGGATGCAGATGTTGAATTCGCACGGACGGTACCTTCCATTTTTTAACAAAACTCTCTAAATTTGGTGACTACTTAAAATTTCTGCAGACTTCAAGATCTCATATATCCATAACGGGTACACGAGGGCACGCAATTTACTTTTCATAAACATGTTTTACTATGCTCTTTCAAATACAATGAAACCTGTGTATAACAATACTGTCTATAACGATAAACCTGTCTATAACGATATTCTCTTTGGTCCCAGTAAAATGTCAGCATAAATAATCAAGCTGTCTATAGCGATAACCTGTCTACAACAATATTTTTTTTTAGGCCCCAACAGTATCGTTGAAGGCAGGTTTTACTGTATTACCAATTCAGATTTTTTTTTTTCAAATTTCTTGATCGTGTGGTTTCCTGGTGAGGAGTAAACTATTTCAATTTTTTTAAAGTTAAAGAAAGTTTCTTTATTATACCCGTTTGTTTTACAAAACATTCTACGAATAAATTAATTTTGGAATGGCCACTACTGCCCCCCCCCCTTCTTAAATCCGTGCTAGACTTTGTTACTTCAAATAATTTGGTTTATCATCCAGTTTCGCCGAAACTTCAATTTCTTCTCCCCTTTAAAAATAAAAAGATATGATTGAATCTGAAAAACGGAGGAGGAAGGAATGAAATGTTGGCAAAACTGGGGAGACAGCAATAATTTGGAGTCATTATTGTCAATAAATAATTTTTATAACTGTTTTTAATTCCCGTTCTGAAGTTTTCCTTCAGCAAAGTGTTTTCAGTTTTTATTTATTATTTTACCACTTAATGTTTATCTTCTACAAAAGACAGACAAGCGATAAAAGTACTATTCCATTTTTAAATATAATGGAGACTTTTCAAGATCCTTATTCTGCTTGGTACCTGTACAAAAATGAGAAATTCCGCCAAGACAGTAAATCACGCATACCTGATAGCTCTAACAGGGGTGCCAAATCTTAGCAATTACGATTTCAAGCAAGATCCGAGCATTTATAAGGAAGATACAGAAGAAAGTTTTGTAATAGCTACAACATACTAGTTCAATATTTTGAGAAAACTGAAAGTAGCAAGTATATATATTTTACCCCACAAATGGCACTCTCCCTAAAAAGGTTGGTCACCCCTATTCTAGGCGCTTGAATGAAAATTCGTTGGTAATTGTACGTTACAAAGCGATCCACGTCGCAAGTAGAACGCGGAGTAACTAGTTCCCCAGTGTTTACCTGAAATAGAGTTTAAATGCCGGCTGCACAAAATATAAATAAACAGCGTTTATTTCCAACGTCTGCTTCAGCAACGGCGAGCACGAAGGTCGATTGAATCAGCTAAGCCGATTTTTTTCCCTTCTCTCTTTCTGCCCCCCCCCCCGAGTGTGGCTGCCCTTATTAAAATAGATTTATTTTCGGATGAGAGAATTCTCCTGTCTTTTTTTCTGTGTACCGTCTTAGAACTGCAGCAGCAAACAGAAACAACAAAAGCTGACGTATTCGGAGCTCATGTTCGTTACTCGTACTTTGACTTTCCAGGCATTTATTTCTGCTGACGACATTTTCATCTGAATTTGACTGCCTCATATTCATTCTTTAACCCAGTGGTTCCCAAACTGGGTGCCACGGGAAAAAAGGAGGGGTGCCGCGAAGTACCCAAGTTATCAACAATCTGTATATAATAGAACTACATATTCAAAAAAGTAATGCAGCGCTTTAGATGAAATTTGAAATAAATGTAAAACTATATGGAAATCGTCAAAAACTACAATGTGAAAGTTAAAAAGTCCTATTAAAATGTGTTCCCCTCGTCTGCTCGAGAAAGCCTTTCATTTTATGTAATTGTTAGCAAATGATTCGAAAAATCTCAATGATTTAAAAAGTTTATGTGTTGCTTTTCTCTATATGTTGAGAAATAAAATATTTGTAATTAGAATAAGAAAGGCTTTTGAAATTATTTTCAAGTTTCGCGCTTTGATTCTGCTTTTGCAAGGATATTTTAGCAATTGTGATATTGGCTCGATCGTCACATTTTGCTTGTGTTATTTTGTTTTCGTAACTCTGTTGCTTTACGTGAAATACACCGCCAGCTCAGTCATTTCCAGCCGAGGACTGCAGTTTACCAATCCTCGCGTAGGCATTAATGCCAAAAATTTAATGCCAATAAATTCAGGTCTCTATTTTCCCAATTATCGAAGTCTTCCCACTTTTGCAAATAGCAGAACTTTGTAGTAACAATTACATGAGCGATTAAACATTATACCCAAGAACTCATAAGTTAGATATAGAAGAAAATTTCTTGATGACCACAACACATATTAGTTTTGTTTTATTTTATTTTCTATTTTGGAAGGGCGGGGCGGAGCTGTCCTTATTTGCTCCATATAGATACGCCTATTGTCCATTGCTTAATCTTTTAAGGTTATGCATTTTGCAGCTTTTTATTTATAATTTTTTATGTTTGCATGTCCACGAAAGGTAGATCAATGAACTAAAGTGGATGTAATCAATTCATTTCAGTTTCATCCTTGAACAATGTCATGTCAATACGTATCAGTAATCAAGTAAAAAAGATGACCAATTCGAGCGATTCCAAATTCTTAAATTTTTGCAGTTTAGATTGGAGCGAAAAAAACATACATGTAATTTTATCTGTAGCATGCCTAATAGAGTTGCGCTTTGTATAATAACTTCTTTTATCATGTGCAAAAATGTTCATGACATTTTAAGCGCATTCGTATATTTCAAAATTTGAAGTAGATATTTCAACCATCCTGTTATTAATAACACAGGTCTGCAAAAAAAGAAAAGAAAAGAGATCAAGCTGCATGAGATATTTTTGCTGAATTATGTCTTTTATGGTAATATATTCCAAAAATTTCATCCTAAGCATTTCCTCACAGGCTCTTTGCAAAAAAAAAAAAAAAAAAAAAAAAAAGATAATCTTACATTATAAAACTAAATATAGTGACGAAACTAATCAAAATTTTTTGATGGAGTCAATATATCGTCGCCTCAGAGCAACAATAAGAGACTTAATCCCATTAATAACAGTACTACATTCTACTGTTGCTTTGAGGAGATGATATACTAAATTAACTATAAATATACCATTTGTTTTATAATCAATTAAAAATCTTTTCTGATATTTGTAATAAACAATTTCAGTTTTGCCCTTCATTCTCATTAAACCTTAAAATAGGAAAATGTATAAATATCATAAGCAGTGTTTTACTTTCAGACATTTGTAATCAAGCAATACAATTAATTGGACATTGAAATTACAAGACCAAACGCAACTTGAAATATTAAGGACACGTTATATACCTGAAATTAAGCAGACACTTAAATGTGTTTTAAAAATTTTTAGATGCTCAAGCAGTTTGGAATTTTTTTTAACGTACATCAAAACCGAGAAATAGAAACACAACACTAACTTTCAGTTTCGTTAACTACGGAATAAGAAAAGGAAAAGAAAAAAAAAGGGGGGGGGCACAGCATGTGAGAAGCCCAACAATTCTATAAATAAAATAACGAAACAATTACCATAACTCAAACCATGAATTATTTTGAAGGAGAATACACTCACAATCCCGTGATTTTAAATGTTATTTACTGCATTTAGTTATCCAGATAGTTATCCATTATGCTAATAAAGTTACGTAGTGTTTGCGTATTTATTCATTTTTATGGTTATGTGCTTTTATGCCATTCAGATTAGCTAAATCTTCTGTATTGCTAATTTTTGCTCATTGATTATTGTGCTGTGCTTTGTACTTTGAGGGCAACCCCGGCGACCGATTAGCTTGTGCATATTTGACTAAAAAGGAGGGGCGCAAAGTGTACCTCTTATGGATTGTTATCTCCAAATTCATTTCATTTTGTACACAGCAGCTTGGTACTCTTTTTACACAGCTGCCTCTTGAAACCAGTTGTTTTATTACTTTTGAAAATTATTGATCTGAGTCAATCTTTTAGAAGCGCTTTTTATGTTTATTGAGAGGAAATATTTTGGTGTTAAGAAAAAATCTCAGCTTATTTATAAGAACAAAAAATATTGTTTACATTTCTCTCAATCACACACTGTTAAAGAGATACTTGAGATAGTGGAGTTTATTTCCACGGACTAATGGCTGACGTCATCCTCTTAAACTGGCAGCCCAGGCTCGTCATTTCAAAATTTTCCCAGGGGAAGGAGAGAAGGGTGGTAAAGAGTATACATTCAATGCATTCTATAGGAATTACAGCAAAATATATTCACAAATGCATAGTTGCTTCGTATTTATAAATATTTCGATCATTATTGTTTATTATTTTTTGAAACGCTGTATTTTTCCTTTCCAATTTCTATGTTTTGTCATTGATTACTCCGTGTTTCTTAAAGTTAGTTTTGCATACATTTCAGACTCTCTTTTCAGATTTTTCATTCACTTTAAATTTTCGAAAAGAACACAATTTAATCTGAACATTTTAAAAATTATACCATATTACTTAACAGAAGAATAAAAAATAAACAACCTATAGCATCCAGCCCATGGCATTAATTTGAAATTTGATATCTTGAATTTGAGTTACGTTTTTCGCAATCACGAACTGCTATGGGACCCTACTCGTTGGGTTTCTTGTTTCTACAAATAGCTCCTATATCAAAAAATGCAAAGCGTTGAAATTCAAATAAATGCCAGGGGCTGGATGCTGGGTGTTGGATGCTGTTCTTTTTCTTAAGAGGATAGTGTAAACTCGAGAGCTTCGGATATCAATAAAATCGTTTCTGGGGACATGGACGAAGAGCCGTAGGAGTCTGTCCCCGCCACCGCTCAAGAGGAGCACTCGTACACGGAGGTCAGTAAACCTCAAAAAGGATAGGACGCTATTCAACGGTCAAGTAAGAACAATAAACAATCGTGATTGCTTAAAATAAAACGCTTTTCTTGCAAATGTATAGTAGTTATACAATAACGTAAGATTAAATATCAACAAAGCTTGACGAATTATGGAAAATAAAAAAATATAGCAATAGAATGATTTTATGCAATTAAAAAAAAACTCTTTTAACTATTAGACGATATTTTTTCACCGTATATTAATAGGCTACATTAATTTTGCTCTGACATTAATATCCAATCTTTTTTATGAAAACAGATTGGGGGCTAGAGCATAAAACTACCTGCAAAGTCAAATAAAAGAACGGAAGAGAATTGATTAAACTTTAAAATGAGTTTTTTAACTTACAACATTTAAGGATTAAGTCCAAATTCAGAAGACGTGAATTTAAACATTCCAGAACAAGAACGTAAAAAAAAAAAAAAAAAAAAAAAAAAAATAAGAAGAAAGCAATGGAATGCAAAAAATTATCGTTTGCAAAAAATAAAGAAATAAATAAATAAAATTAAATTAAAAAAAATATATAAAAAAAATAAATAAAAAATAAATAAATGAAAAATAATAATAAAAAATAAAATAAAGTTAAAAAAAAAGAACCACAGCTGCTGTTGAATTAATTCAAATTTCTGTTAATTACAGTCCTATAAAAATAAATCGGGGATAAATAGGTTCCTTGGAAAATTCTAAATTTTTGACACCGAGCTTGATTGGAACTTCCGATCGTTTTGGAAGTGACCAACATGTAAACATTTGCTTATCAAAGGATCATATGACTCGTAATCTGCCAAGCAAAAGCAAAGAAAAAGAGATTACGCCAAGCCCCGTCATAGCGAAATCAATATGCAAGATTGATTGCTCAAAAGAGAGAGGGAGAAAAAAGAAACGTGAAATACCGATTTTTATTAATTAAACAATATGTGATTTTAATCGGTGCTTCGGAGTCGGACTGATTTTGGTTTAAAAGAGTCGAAGTCGAGAGTCGAAGGTTTCAAGTTCCAAGAATCGGAGTTGATCATTGTTTCTCTAAGTCCTCAGCTGCCAGTGCTTGCGATGTCAGAGTCGGAGTCAGACTGGTTTTAGTTAAAGAAGTTGTAGTCGGAGTCGAAGGTTTTAAATTTTGGAGTCGGAGTCGGTCCTTTACTCTCCGACTCCGCAGCCTTGATTTTAACAGTACATCTTTATCCGATTTTTAACAGCATTTCCCCCCTTTGATAATGAGAATCTTAGAGTCTGTAAAACAGTTTTCTTGGTTTGCATTTACATTGTACAAGGTAGCAAACATTAAGGACATGAAGTTCAACTCGGGGGTTTGTCAATAATTTTCTTTATACATCACTTAAAGTGTAACTCACGTTTCTGCAATTACCACATGTTTTCGCTAAATGGAAAGTTTGAAGGAGAATTCAATATTTGGTAAATTGATTTTGCGAGTCTCGATATTTTAAAACAGACGCTAAATGCTAAGAATTTTATGATAATTTATTTATCAATATATTAATCGTAAACAAGACTTTCATTGAGAACATTCTAGCTTTGAATAAATACATTTGTGTTTGAAAAGCAAAATAATACATACACGTGTTTCGAGGTTAGAAGGAACCTCTTTTTCGATACAAAAATTTCATCGTTATTGTATCATATTTTACATTCTCGCAATTAAACGAGAAAAATTCGCCTCATGTTATCATCTTTAAAGGAACAGCAAAGCAAAGAACATTGTAATTATAGTTAGAATTCATAATTTATCTTTTTTTAAATAGGTTAAAATGCGACTAAAGTAGGGGAGTGTGGGGAGAGTGAAATAGTTAAGATTGCGTGCTTTTTTTTTTTTTTTTCAAAATGAGAAAATTGGATATTTGTTCCGGAAATTACGGTACATAAAGAAATAACAATATATTTTATAATTAAACTTTCATTGAAACATTAGTTTTCATTTTTGGCAGTAAATCTGTAACTCCAAAAAAAGGTGTAAAATTTGCATTTATTTTTTTCATGAGACAAATATAAAAATAAAATACTTTTCAGATGAAATATTTTGTATTCAGTTATTTAAAATATTTTAGATCAAATAAATGAGTAAATAAAAGAATGAATCAATAAATGAAAAGAAAATGAAACAATAACGAACAAATTAATTAATTAATTAATTAATATATGAGAAAAATAAATGAGTGAATAAAATAGTGAATGAATATGAAAATTAGGGAATGAATGAATTTAAAAGGGAATTATTAAATGAAGCAATGTAAATAAAATAATTAATAAATGCATACGTAAGTGATTTGATAAAGGATTGAGTGCGTAAATGAAATGAACTATTTTACTTTGCCCCGTATGCACTTGAATAACTGTACAAGGCATTTAAAATACAAATAAGCCTAATATTGTACAAATAAATACTGCACAGAATATTAGTAGGTCTCAATTAATATTTTCAACGTTATTAACAAGAATTTTATAATTTAGTAATTAAAAAATGATTTTTGACTTACAACAAAATATTACGATATGACTATCACTTTTTGAAAATTGCTTGTATTATCGTATTTTTTGATTTTCTGAGGTAACTTTTTCCTGATTGTGGAATAGGCTACATGTGTTACTACGTAGTAAAATCTTTCCAGACAAGTGAGTCTAAAGCAAAGTAAATCATAGTTCACCATCTCACTTTGCCCCACATTCCAATACAAAAGCGATTGCATAAATTGTTTTGCTTGAGTGATATGTCAAGGTTATCATAAAATGGGAAAAAGGTGTTATAACTTTGTGCTACTAGTTTTTATTTCTAAAACTATTATTTCAATAAATTCGTTGGTTCTCCGAAATATAATCCCGTCTTTTAGCTAAAAGTAAAAATTCGGTTAGGAAAATTTGATTACAATTTCAAGATACAACTAATTTTATGTTTCACAGCTTTCCCATTAGTAGCGTCTCAATATTTTCACAGATGCGGACCATCTGGAAGCATCTTTACCTAAATTATGTAAATAGATTCATTCTTCGAAAATCAATTAAGGAAATCTAATGGAAGATAGATAAAATTTGTTTTGCACAGCCAAACTATTAATTAGTTTTATGTGACGACGAATACTTTTTGAACAATTTAAAAGATTTTGTTGCGGAGAATTTTTGACATATGTAGCAGTAACATAAATGACATTTGAAAAAGAAAAAAAGAAGAACTTGTAGTTTTCCAAATTTTGTATTACTTTTTGAACTGTCATGCAATACAACTCATTTGAATTTTTCTTTCATTAAGTAATAATATCAAATTATTCCCTAGATCGAGGGGGGGCAGACAGACAGAAATCCCCCCCCCATCTCAATACCCTACTTTCCTATTTCTATTTTTCGATATTTATTTTATTATTTATTTAATTTTGACATTTTTTTTCGCGATGTTTTAAAGACGCTTTAAGCCTTATTTCATGCTTTTTCTCCTTCTTTCTCTGACTTTTACTGGGAAAGTAGGCTAAAAAATGAAAAGAAAGTGAAGAGGAGAAAAAGAACATAATAAATGATCGTTTTAGTATGTTTACTTCCAAAGGAATTACTTGGTAGAATTCTTTACATTACATTTAAAAATCAAATAATAGTATTCAAAGACTGTACATATTTAAAGCAACTTGAAATGAATACTAAGTACATATTTAACATTTAAAGTACATTTTAATTTATAAAAAAGTTTTTTAAGTCAACGACATATTCAGAGACGGGAACGATAACATAGGCTCATATACATAAATTTTCTGCAACTTCTGTAAACAACTAACAAAAACTCTTTTTGATGTGATAAATCTCGAAATAGCTAATTATATTAATGATAAAGTTTTCATCATATCTGTAAACTGTAAACAGTAGAATCCATGTCAATTCAACAAGGGGGCTTACCTTTATGGTCTCAGACTTTTTTGAATTTAACATATGGTAAAATTGATAAAAAAGTAAGAAATACCTGTTTTTTAGTTTAACCCAAAAAATTCCTGGGCTGAGATTCAGGCCGCCAAAGATGGCTGTCCTGTCATCATTTCTCACTTGAGATTTTCGAAAAGTCTTTAAAGTATATTAGCTCAGGAAACATATTTTGTAGCAATTTGTTTTATTCAGAAGATTATTTTTTCTTATTAAAAAAATATATGGAATATTTTGAAATATGTGCTTCAGTTTCCTTTCCACAATCTTTTTTAAAAAAAAATCATTTTTTTATATTTTTCTCAAAAATGCCAATTTTAAAAAATTTCATATTTTTACTCGTTATTAATACCACTGAGCACTACATTACCTGAAAAGGAGAGCTTCCACCTTTTCGTTCAACAAGTTTTAAGACGCATTTGAAAAAATGAGGGTTTTTAAGGAACTCTTTATGTTAAAATAGATCTGAAACTTCAAAATTTCATGTAGTAGGAAATGGCCAAAAACCCTTTTAATTTAGTTACATAGCAAATTTTTCATTTTGAGTCTCCACTTTATCCAGGAATTTATATAATTTGAACGAAAAGGCAGTCTCCAGCCGATTCGTTGCATTTCTCCACGAAACCTTTCAGCGTAGCTCCCAAAGAATCGTTTAGGGCAGTGCTTTCTTGCTCCCATTAAATTCAATATCCTTAATAAAATGGCGACTCACAATGAAAATTTCGTTACATTACTAAATTAAAAATGGTTTCTGGTCACTTGCTGCTAAATAAAATTTTGAATTTTCAGGTCTACCTTTATGTAAAGAGTTCCTTAAAAACTCTTATTTTTTCAAATACCTCTAAAATCTGACGGAAAGCTTTCCATTTCAGGGAATATTGTGCTCAGTAATACTAATAAACAGTAAAATATATATGTGTGTGTGTGTGTGTGTGTGTGTGTGTGTGAAAAATTTTAAAATAGGCATTTTTGTAAGAAAAATAAAAATAATAACTTTAAAAAATTTTCTCCAAAGGAATGTGGAAAGAAAACTGAAACATATGTTTCAAAATGTTGCATGTTTTGAACAAGGAAAAGTTCAAAACATGCAATTGCTTTTATATAAAACAAACAGTAAAAAAATATGTTGTACCGTTCTTGAGATATTGTATTTTAAAGATTTTGTCGAAAATGCAAGTGAGAAATGATGACAGGGCCGCCATCTTTGGCGGCCTGAATCTCGGCATAGGAATTTTTCCGGGGGGGGGGGGGGGGGAGAACACGCATTTCTCACTTTTTAAAGAATTTTAACATATGTTAAGTTCGAAGAAATCCGAGACCATCAAGGTTTTCTCCTGGTTGAATTGACATGGATTCTACCAAGCATTATTCACATTTTAAAGGATATTTTTGGTTCAAATATAAGATATCGACATTTATCGAAAAAACATAAAACGCAAAGCACCGATATTAGAAAAACATCAACCATCAAACATCGATGATAAAAATATCGATATTTTAACCAAAACTTTGATGTTTTAGCAAAAACATATACATGCTTTGAAATCATCGACAGCGATGTTGCACCACTAATTCCGATATTATAACGAATTTTTGATTCGCTTGAATTCTCTCTTCATCAAGAAGGAATTATCAACCTCCTCACCTCCCAGAGGCTTTCCTCAGATTCCTCTGTTTTCAGGCAGTCGAAAATTAATTTTTCTTTCTTTTTCTTTAACTACTTTGTTGATGAATTAAAGCATGTAATTAAAACTTTATTCATATAACCTCAAACGTTTAATAAGGGTTTAAAAATAGTACATTTAGGGAAAGATTTTAAATATTTCCATGTAAAAGAACAGTTTTGTCGTAAAGTTTTTCTAGAATGTCACCAGAGTCGTCAATATAATAAGTTAAAATGACTTTCGAACTTTCCATTAAAATTTTCAAATAGGTTTGCAAACGCTGTTATGCAGAACCTAAATTTATGCAGTCCCAATACAATTTATTAGTCTCCCTATTTATTATCACACATATTCACCATAAATCTGCAAATTCTAATTTACTAAGTGCATCGTAATATTCACCAAAAGTGTAACGTGGACAAAGATTAATGGAAGCAAATAACACCAGCGGAAGTTGTGTTTAGAGAATGCGACGAAAGAATATGAATTGCGAAAAGGTAATTTTGGGAATTTATTGTTACTTTGAGGTCGTTAAAGGTTTAATGAGACCACTTGCTTTTATACAATTGACCATTTTGTTTGACTTTTTTTAAATACAAGTAGGGCAGAGTAATTTGCGAATTGCTATTTTCATGAAGCCATTTCGTGATCTTGTAAAACTCTCCTTACTGCGAAGTAAAAGAAGAAAAAAAAAATGGACGAATTTCTCAGTTACTGATGTAAAAGCTCTTTGAGGTCTTTTGTCAGTACATACGATTTTTCAAATAAGTATCCTTTTTAATCACTTAAAGTGTCTGACACGGGCAAAGATGCCGGAAAATTTGCATATGGCCGTGTCTAACACAGGCAAAGTTACAGAAAAAATTAAAAAAAAAAAAAAAAAAAACTGAAATAAGGATCAAAGTAAAAAATGAATTATGAATAAATCTTAAAACGTTTTTAAACATAAATGTTCTTTGTAAGGGCGGGACTTTAAAAACACCCTGCATTATGAAAAGTGACTCAAATTTATCCCGAAAGAACAAGAAATAAAACATACAGAACACAAAAACGATTGTCAAACGCAAGAAAAAGAAATGAATAGAATTGAAAACTTCAGGTTTTCTAACAATAAGGAAGACAACGTTCTCACAAAATTCGTCACAAATTTGCGACAAATTACAGAGTTTGAGTTTTCAGGAACCCCTTTTCAATTCCAGAAAGTGTGAGTATTAAGACGTAAAGTCATTCAACAAAGCTGAACTCACACTGTATTGAAAACGAGTTTCCTTGAAACCCTGAAATCTCCCCCCCCCCCCAGTGTCTGTAATTTGTCTGTAAACCTCAGTGTCTGTAATTTCTAGGAAATTTGTGCATTTATAACGTAGTGTTTTCTTACTGTTACTTAGTAGCATACTGGTATTGTATTCATTTATTCTTAAATTTTCTGTTCATGTTCTCTCTTGTTGTCCTATGAAGCGTCTGAGATGCCAGTTGATAAATAATACAAGTGTTTTGGAACTTCGTGATTCTGATACAACATTAAGTGAATGATAACATTAACCGTTATCACATTAAGTGGCGCCTACTGTAACTACTTTCAGAAACTAAGAAAAGGGCTGTTGAAAAGTTTTACTAAAATGCCTCACTGAAACTCATAAAAAAAGGAGCGAATTTAAATTTTAAAGTTAAATATGATTTACGTTTTAAGTTTTTTATTACTTTCTCCCCCTCTCTCCCCCATGTAAATTACAAATTGAAAAACATCTTTGAAAGGGAAGGCAACTTGTTAAAACTATTATTCATCAGATACCCGAGAGCCAAACGAGTTGCAAATCTCCTCATTGAATGACACCTAATTTAGTTAATGGAATTAGTTAAGGTAAATTAAAAATAAATTTTTAATTTTAACTTACTCCATATTTTGACAACGCTATTTCTTCGCCGCTCAAGTGCAAGATATTAATAGTAGAAGTTTATTTCGGTTGAGTCGATAATTTACCGCTTATGCCTTCTTATGGGTTTTAAAACCATAATGCGGTTGTTTTCTTTAGTCAAAAGAACTACTTTTAGTTACTGAAGTTGATAGAATGAGCAAAAAAAGAAAAAAAAGAAAAAAAAAGAAAAAAAAAGTATGGAGCGAGGAAAAACTTTTATCTTCAAAACGCTTAATTTTTAATTAATTTCTTAAAATGTCCGATTTTTCAAACAAAGCATGGTCTTTATGACGTCACAAGTGATTAGCTTTGGCACGTACTCCACTGGCGCACTAAATGCTTACGTTTGCTCCTACCGTTTTTACATATAATCATAATTCAGAAGCGAATTGAATATTGCTCTTTACGCTTGCTATTAACCATATCGTTGCCAGTTCATGATAGCAAAGAAGCGAATTATATATTGCGCTGTGAGCTAATGGCACATCAATTAATAGCAATTCATCACTTGTGATGTCATGTGCAGAAGCCTAAAAATGCAATTGAATCTGCGAACTAGTTAAAATAATTGTTAAAAAATATTAAGCTTTGTGAAATTATTTTAAAAATGGTCAAACCCTATGTTTTTAAGCATGCTCTTTCAGAAAAAAATACTTTTAGAATTTCGGAAACGACCCCATTATTTAGAAAACAACTAATAATATATTTTATATATTATTCTGAGTTCTTTTCTAAATTCTGTTGGATTTGTCTAAATTGATTCACCTTTAATCTTTTTTTACCTTGCATGTTTTTCTCTTCTATGTTAGGAAAAACAGTTAAATCCAGGTCTGCGGAGTCGTGTTGTACTGAATTTTCGGATAAAAGAGTCGAAGTCGGTTATTTCGTTCGCAAATCTGTCAAGGCTACCGCGTAAGAGTCGGAGTCGGGTTGATTGTGTGGTAAAGAGTGGGAGTCGAAGGTTCTAAAATTCCAGCAATCGGAGTTGAAGCCGGGGTCGGTCATACAAATTTGAATTTAATGTTAGTCACAAATATTCATGATGAAAAATATGTATTAAAGTAACATAAGGGTCTAATCTGCATTATTTTAAAATCTTTATTATTTTACATACCTACGCACATACGGTGCTTCAAACCTGATACACAAACGGGTATTTAAAAAAAGTAAGGGCTGATAGAAAATATCGAACCAAGAAAAAATCATACAGGAAGGAACGTACGGCAACAAACGCAATGCTGACGTGTTACTTGTATACAAAGTCAGAAATTGACGGATTTGAAAAAAAAAAAAGAAAAAAGAAAACGGCACTAATTTATAATACACAGACGATTTTGCACAACATTTTATTTTATGAAAAATAAAACGATTGTTCCAAAATGCTGTCTGTATCTCTAATATCCCTGTCGGAACAACACAGCGATCGGTAAAAGTTTGTTAGTGTGGTTCACTGTTTCGTTGTCATTACCACGCTGGTAAAAGCAATTGCAGGCCGCAGACACAACTGCTTTAATATTTCTTAAAAACTAAACTGTTGTATAAAATTGTTTTCGTGTAGAAAATTTGTGACCTCCTATTTCGCACCAGTCAGTTTCTCGCTTTGTGTGCATATATATATATATATATATATATATATATATATATATGTAAGAACCGCCGCTCGGTTCTTATTACAAATCTTGATTTTCTCAAGTTGCATTGTTGTGCCGTGATAATCTACCACGTAGAAGAGGACCAAGCTACATTCACAACATCTTTATTTTTACATAGAATATACCAACAGGAACTTCTCTTAACTAACCAACTTGTTTAGTTGTGCCACGATTTTTATATAGGGAATATCATTAAAAGATTACAGATAATTATCCCTCGATCATGTGATTTCACGTGATCTATATAGGAGGAGCAGATTACAATAACGAAATATTATTGGGCTTTGCACCGCAGACAGAGGCTGGCTTAAGTCTGGAGGGAAAAAAGTGTCTGGTAGGTACTTTAAGGGAAAACACATCTGAGCCTAGAACATAACCATATATGGTATGAGAAGCATTTAAGTTTGTAATAAATAATGTCTGTGACTCATACGCGCTGACATATAAGTGAACAGAACTTAATATGGAAAAGGCCTAGCAAAGAATTTTTCATATTATATATATATATATATATATATACTACGCACACACACATTTTTTATTAAAGATTTGAATGTCAAGGAAGGCACTGTCGTCTCATATTAAATAACTCTGGGCGGGCAAGTGTGGAGCACCCGAATAATACCGGTGCAAGAGTAACTACAAAAGAAAAAAAAATCAGCCTTTCATAAGCAAGGACAAGAACTTATTTCGCAGGAATGAACGATTATTTTCACTATTACCGGAAACAATAACCTAGCCTCAGGAAGCACTCTCTTAAAGTTTACCTCACGTAATCTAAAGTGGAAACTTTCACAAAAATGCAAGGTCAAGAACTTCTGGTGCCCGTCCTCAGGCGAAACATCTGTAGGAGGAAGAACTAATATAACAAACTAGCGCAACAATGCTCCGATCGCTCAAGATAAAAAAAAGTGTAGCGTTTTTAATGGTAGCTGACACCGTTTTGAAGGGACCTGTGCTTTTTATCGGTTTGGATAATAGGAAGAGCGTTCACATACTCCAGTTGAGTCCGATGCTATTCACGTCTGGGCCACAGCCATGGACAAATTTGGCAACGGGGATCACATTGCCGACGAGTGACGTCACGCACAGCGTCACTTCCACGCCTTGATCTTGTAACTTCCGGGAGAAGTGCACCTGGTTCTCCGAGACTTCCGAACCCGATGGATTGATGTTCTATAATTAGGCATCCGCGATCGTGCTTGAAGTGAGGGCTTCCCAGCGATCAAATAAGAGGATACGTGAATACTTATTGTGCAAGTAAGAAGATGAAGAAGAGAGAGAGGATGAGAGGGTGAATTCCCGCGTTCTCCGAATCTTGACTCCCAGACTTTCCGAGACGGTCAAAAAGTAGTGTTCTTCATTGTGCGTTCGCTTTCAATCATAGTATTTATTATATTAACCCTATGAGGACCAGTGATGTTCCCATCAATTTTTCTGAGGGTATACTCCCAGTAACCCATTGCGCACAATATGTGTACGCAATTAATACGTCATAATGCGAAGATTTTTTAAGCTTGAGGTTTAGGGTATACGCTATACATCTAAAAAATGTTTGGGAGTATACGGCGTATGTGGAGTATATACTCCATGGGAACACCCCTGATGAGGACCATGGGACATATGCATCCCCTAAGTCCAAAATTTACTATAATGAAAGGGAATTTATGAACTATTTGTATCCGATAACTTGTAAAATAGATTTTGAACTAACTGGACACATATGTGCCACAGTCTTTAAAGGATTATTATAAATATAATCAAGAGCCTACCTTGACTGAAGAAATATTTTAACCTTAGAAGGACCATCAGACTTATGTCTCTCCTAAGTCCAAAACTAACTAAATTTTAAGGAATTTGGAAATTATTTCTATTTGATAGCTTATAAATAATTTTGGATTTATGGAACTCGTATGTTCCACGATCCTAATAGGGTTAAAACAATGCTGCAATCAAGATCTAAAAAGTGGTGATCCTAGTTAAAAAAATGAGGTTCCTCACTATATTCACTCTTAAAAATAGTATTATTTTAACCCTATTAAGACGATGGAACAGATGTGATCCCTAAGCACAAAATTTACTTATAAGTTGCCGAATAAAGAAATTATTTACGATTTCCTTTTATTATAGTTAATTTTGGACTTACTGGATACCCACGCTCCTTATAGGGATAAAAAAATAAAAAAATAATTATTAAATAAAAACAAAAAACCCGACTGCGTAGAAGCCAAAAAAAAAAAAAAAGAAAAAATGTATAAACCCAGTAGTTTACAATTTTATTAAGTGTTACTGAATAACTAGTCCAATAAAATAGTTTTATAATCTTAATATATAAAAATCAATGTCCTGAGATAACATACATATATATACATATATATATATATATATATATATATATATATATATATATATATATATATATATATATATATATATATATATATATATATATATATATATATATATATATATATATATATATATATATATATATATATCAACGCACAGCCGAAACCACTGAAGCTTCAGACTTGAAATTTGGCAGGCATGTCCGCATGATTACAAAAGTAACCACTAAGAAAGGATTTTTAGAAATCTCAATTAGTTCGGGAGAAATTAATTAAAACCCCTTAATTTCTGCGAAATTAAAAACCTGTCATTGAAATTCAAATCCCTTATTTTCGAAGGCTTTCCTCCATTCAAATCATTATTCAGTACTTCATCTCAACTTTTGGTCGATAGCGAACTATAAATTTGATATTGTATTTGTTTCTCACGTGATTCTTCGAGGCTTTTCTCAAGTCAAATCATAATGTTTCTGTCTTTTGCTTTTATTTTTTCAAAACTAGAAACGAAGTTTTTAAGAACATCATCACAGGCGGACTATCCTTTTGAAGAGCAGCCTTTTTGAGTGCAGTTTCCTGTTAAAGTTTGCTTTGCAATAACCATTAATAAGTCACAAGGACAGACATTAAAAGTAGCAGGGATCGATTTAAGAGAAGACTTTTTTTCACACGACCAATGTTATGTAGCTTGCTCCAAAGCCAGTTCATCAAGCAGTTTAATAATTTTAGCACCAGAAAAAAAACTAAAAATGTTGTATACAAAGAAGTTCTAGCTTAAACATCGGTATAACAATAAAATGTGGATGACCTGTGTTTGCAAAGATAATCAATACTTTAAAAGGAGCGTTAATAACAGTTAAAGATCGGTTAAGGGCAAGGGCATATATATATATATATACATATATATATATAAAAGGAGTCCAGGGGTCTCGGAATCTTCCCAAAATTTGAAAAAGTTATAGGTAATAAGTAATTATTATAGGGGATTTTCGAAACTAGATGCACCAAGCACTGTTAACCCCTGCTAATTCCCTTACCCGAGCAATGCCGGGTACGGGAATGCTAGTCGATATATATACACATAAGATAAATCATAAATTCAAAAGCAGAATAGAAGTATCAACAGTCGGGGTCCATTCAAATTTTACGGGGTTCCTTGACTGGTCAAAAAGGAATAGGCCCCGACTGTTGATTCTTCTATTCTGCGTTTGAATTTATGATTTGTCTTATGTGTGTATATATCTCTCTACATAGTATAAAATGATGTCTCCAAAAAGCGTCTGTTTGTTTGAACTCGCAAAACTCGAGAACTACCCGGCCGATTTTTCTGCAATTTTCACAATTTGTTCCTTTAAGTCCTGAGAAGGTTTGCAGACCAGTTCGAAAACAATTCGATGAATAGTTCTTTTTTTATTCCAATTTAAGCCCAATTTTCACATAAATTCCTGAATATGGGGGTGAAAAATTACTCGCAATTAGTAATATTATATATCGTTGGAAAGGGAAGAATTTTCCGCGTTCTACGCAATTTGTTCCAACGCTCTAACTTAATTGCGGCGGGAGTTATTTACGTTTTTAGCTCGAATTTGTTTAGGCTTAGTTGAAATTTAGGCACTACTTTCTCCATTAAATTTATCCATAAAAAGTGAAGGAATTGTCCTACAGTTTTCTTTTTGACACCGTTGAAAAGAGCTACCTTTTTTACTCCAGATCTAACTCGACCTATGGTCGGAAGTTTAACCCTCTATCTCCATTAGAAAAAAAGTTACAAGCGAATTAAATGAAGTTCAAAAATCTGTTCTCTATTCAAGTTTTTAACCATTTTATTTTGCGTTTCCACGGTAACGCTTTTTGAATCCATTATTTCCATCTTTCTTATTTTCAACTAGTGGCACCCGCACGGCTTCGCCCGTAATAGAAAAATTAAAGGTCTTTTGGTTCGCTTGTATATTTACAAATAATGTATGGTGAATTTTCTCGCCAATTGGCTTGTACCGACGTTACGGTTCCACGCTATGATAATTTCGTATCTCGCCAATTGGCTTGTGCCCATGTTACGGTTCCACGTTATGATGATTTCGTAATTTATGATAGTTTTTTTCTTAAAATTGGAATAAAAAAAGAACCACATCGAATTTTCGAAAAATCGCTTCGAGGTGCACACCCCCATGCTACATACTAACTTTGTGCCAAATTTCATGAAAATCGGCCGAACGGTTTAGGCGCTATGCGCGTCACAGACATCCTACAGATATCCTACAGACATCCTACAGACATCCTCCGGACAGAGAGACTTTCTGCTTTATTATTAGTAACTAGTGGCACCCGCACGGCTTCGCCCGTAATAGAAAAATTAAAGGTCTTTTGGTTCGCTTGTATATTTACAAATAATGTATGGTGAATTTTCTCGCCAATTGGCTTGTACCGACGTTACAGTTCCACGTTATGATAATTTCGTATCTCGCCAATTGGCTTGCGCCCATGTTACGGTTCCACGTTACGATAATTTCGTAATTTATGATAGTGTTTTTCTTAAAATTGGAATAAAAAAAGAACCACATCGAATTTTCGAAAAATCGCTTCGAGGTGCACACCCCCATGCTACATACTAACTTTGTGCCAAATTTCATGAAAATCGGCCGAACGGTTTAGGCGCTATGCGCATCACAGACATCCAGACATCTTACAGACATCCTCCGGACAGAGAGACTTTCTGCTTTATTATTAGTAATAGTGGTACCCGCACGGCTTCGCCCGTAACAGAAAAATTAAAAGGTCTTTTGGTTCGCCTGTATTTACAAATAATGTATTGTGAATTTTCTCGTCAATTGGCTTGTACTCATGTTACGGTTACACGTTATGATAATTTCGTATCTCGCCAATTGGCTTGTGCCCATGTTACGGTTACACGTTATGGTAATTTCGTAATTTAACCATCTTATGATAGTTTTGTTCTTAAATTTGGAATAGAAAAAGAACCACATCGAATTTTCAAGAAATCGCTTCGAGGTGCACACCCCCATGCTACATACTAACTCTGTGCCAAATTTCATGAAAATCGGCCGAACGGTCTAGGCGCTATGCGCGTCACAGACATCCTACAGATATCCTACAGACATCCTACAGACATCCTCCGGACAGAGAGACTTTCTGCTTTATTATTAGTAACTAGTGGCACCCGCACGGCTTCGCCCGTAATAGAAAAATTAAAGGTCTTTTGGTTCGCTTGTATATTTAAAAATGATGTATGGTGAATTTTCTCGCCAATTGGCTTGTACCGACGTTACAGTTCCACGTTATGATAATTTCGTATCTCGCCAATTGGCTTGTGCCCATGTTACGATTCCACGTTATGATAATTTCGTAATTTATGATAGTTTTTTTTTCTTAAAATTTGAATAAAAAAAGAACCACATCGAATTTTCGAAAAATCGCTTCGAGGTGCACACCCCCATGCTACATACTAACTTTGTGCCAAATTTCATGAAAATCGGCCGAACGGTTTAAGCGCTATGCGCGTCACAGACATCCTACGGACATCCTACAGACATCCTACAGACATCCTACAGACATCCTCCGGGCAGAGAGACTTACTGCTTTATTATTAGTAAAGAAGATTCTGAAACTTATTTTATTTTGTGTTTCCATGGTTACGCTTTTTAAATCCATCTTTCTCATTTTATTTTAATTTCTTAAAAGTATTTTAATATCTGTCGTCATTGCTTGGAGGGGAAATTTTGCATGATGATTTTTTTTCTTTTATTTATGCCTGATTGTTGAATATACGTCACTTGACACAATTTTTGTTTTCAAAATAGACCGGGCAAAGCCAGGCAACGCAGCCAGTCGATTATAAAACTATTTCATTGGACTAGTTATTCAGTAACACTTAATAAAATTCAAAACTACTGGGCTTATATTTTTTTTTCTTTTTACTTTTTTTTTGGTTTGGTCGGTTTTCTGTTTTTATTTAATAACTAGTCGTACCTACACGGCTTTGCCCGTAATAGAAAAATTAAAAGGTCTTTTAGTTCGCCTGTATATTTACAAATAATGTATGGTGAATTTTCTCGCCAATTGGCTTGTACCCATGTTACGTTTCCACGTTATGATAATTTCGTATCTCGCCAATTGGCTTGTGCTCATGTTACGGTTCCACGTTATGATAATTTCGTAATTTACTATTTACTCGTCCATCTTATCATATTTTTGTTCTTAAATATGTAATAGAAAAAAAAAACCACATCGAATTTTCGAAAAATCGCTTCGAGGTGCACACCCCCATGCTACAAACTAACTTCGTGCGAAATTTGGTGAAAATCGGCCGAACGGTCTAGGCGCTATGCGCGTCAGAGATCTAGACATCCTACAGACATCCTACAGACATCCTCCGGACAGAGAGACTTTCAGCTTTATTATTAGTAAAGATTATTTTTTGTTTTACTCTTTTTAGTTCATTTTCATTGACTTAGTTATTATGATCATAAGACGACAAATTTCGCAATCTTGTCATTTTAATGAGAAAGTTTATATCGTGAGGATTATTAAGTACTTTTCGGTGGTCTAAACTATTGATTATTAGTCCATCTAGAGACCTGATTCCACTTAAAGCTACATATGCTTGACCTTTAGCAAAAATGCGCGAACTTAAGTCAACCACAGCTATATTAACAATGGGTGGAAAAGTCGTCAATCAAATCTTTCTCTCAAAACTAAAAACGCCCGCCAAAAGCGTACACGTCGCGAAACTTAGTCCCCTGAATCACGACAAAAACAAATGCAACATGTTAGAGATGAAAATCGAATTAGTAGACTCAGTAAACAAAAAAATCAGCCAGTGAAAACGCTACCGGTATTTGTCGCACGCTGCGTAGCACGCAGGTAGCATGCATCACGATCCCAAACTGACAATATGGCAACTGGTTGTTGATATGGTGAATTTTGATTACTGTCATGTGTTTAGTGACGCTCCCAAGGTTAAGACAAATCGACTGACATAAGATTTATGAAAATCGGCCAAGGGGTTTAGCCTGTACAACGCCACATAGGAACAAACATACATACATGAACTCATGAACACATTACCCTCCTTTGCTTTGCGCACGCGTAGTCGGGTAATAATACTATAATGAAGAGCGAAAAAGTGATGTTTTTCATTATGTTCGCTCTTCATTATAATAGTATTAAGTTAACCCTATAAAGGGTTATGAGACATACATAAGTATACAAAAAAAAAAAAAAAAAAAAAACTGCGCAACATGCAAAAATTAAAATTTTTACTACTTTTTCGCGAAATACGAAACCAATTGTTCTGTAACTTTCATCACATAAAAGGTATGCTTCAGCTGACATGTTATAATAAAAATTATATCAACCATGCATTCAGGGAAACAGAAACAAATTGAAGAAACCAAAACCATTTTTTTGATCATCCTTAATCGTAAAGCGCATGGATTAAGTTAGAAATTTCAGTAATTAAAAGTAGATCCTCGGTTTACATAGGATTTACGGACCACGGAAATGCCGCGTAAATTAAAACCGCGTTCCATCCGCGTTAGGTTCCACAGATAAAAAAATACTTTCATTCTAGTGATGACTAGTTATATAATAAGTTGAACGTGTACTTATATCGGAGTATAGATGCACAACATGTATAAAGAACAACTAAGTTAACTTGGAGTTTATAAAATGAAGCTGGTTCCGATAGTACGATTTGTTCCCTTCCTTTCTTACGTCGCGACTTCTTTTTCTACCCCCCCCCCAACTAAGCAGGCTGAGACCCCCTATGTGTCCCCCACATATATATGTGTGTGTGCGAATGCGCATATTTTACATAATAACTTAATGTGCTTGAGATATTTTATTTTTGCTTGAGGTAACATACGATTGTAGAAATAGATAAAAAAATTGGTCACTGTAATGTTAAACATACATTTCGACACTTTCAAAATTCTTGCGTTCTAGCAGTGGTGAATGCAGGATTTGGTTTCCAGAGGAACTCAGTTCATAAAAATCTTATACAGTTTTAGTTTCCCGAACTTTCATTGAAGAGAATAAAGGCATTTTCTTTTAACAAGGCTGTCGCGAAATCAAAAAAATAGGGGAGAGGGGCAGCCTTTTTCAATTCTTTTTCAAACACATATATAGCAAGAGAGAGTGAGAGTCCAGATTTTCGCTTGCAGAGGGGGGGGGGGGAGATGAGAAGGATTTCCTGACTAGCTTATGAGCAATCAAACTTAGGAAATTGTGGTACATAAGCAGAGAAAGAGAATAAACAATGTTAATAATCAACAATAGTGAGTCCAACATTTGCGAAGGTCCTCCCTCGGAAAATGTTCGAAATTGCAGCTTACACGATCTTTAGTGATGTTCGGAGGAAGAGAGGTTCAAGGACTTTTATGAACGGTTCAAGCTCGGAGAATGCAGAGCATCCTGGTAGATGCAGAATTTAGTTTTCGGAGCAGCTGAGGCCGTAAAAATATTATATGGTCTTAGTATTCGAACTTTCATTGAAGTGAATGAAAGCATTACCTCTTTAACAAGATCGTCGCGATATCGAAAAATTGGAGGAAAAGCGTTTGTCAGCTACTCAATTTTTATCAAACGTATATTTAGCGAGAGAGAGAGAGAGAGAGAGAGAGAATTCAGATATTTGCTTGGGGGGGGGGGCTAGAGTCATTACTAGCATACGCGCAGTCAAATTAGAAGAATTGCATTATGTAAGCGGAGAAAGAGAATTAACAATATGAACCTACAGTCGTAAGTGTAACATTCACAAAGGTCCTCAACCGGAAAATGTTTGAAATTATAGTTCTAAAATTAATTAATTAATTAATTATAGTAATGTTAGTGCGTACATAATGTTAGTGCGCGCATAATGTTAGTGCGCGCATGCTTTCAGGATAAGGATTGCGGTTTAGACTTTAGAGAATCTCTCATCAAAGTCATTCGAAATCAAAGTTCCAAAAACAAATTTTTAGACGATTTTGAATGATGTTAGTTGGAAGTGAATTTGAGTCTCTTTGGCGGAAATTTGTGAGGATGGGAGTCCCAAAACCAAAATGTAAGATGATCTTGAAGGACGTTGAAGGATCAGGCACTCTGGTTTCTCATATGAAAAAAAGGGGGGGGGGGTGTGGAGGAGCTGCAACCCCATAGCCCTCCTCTTGGATTCGTCACAGTGCTCAAGTATTGATGCTACTCTAAAATGATACAATTTTTTCATAAAGTATTTTAATTTTTAAACTTTACGATGAAAATTTTAAAATAAAGGGAGAATGTCGCTACTCCCTAAGAAAAGCTTCGCGACTCCCTTGGGGGTCGCGACTCACAGGTTGAGAGCCTTGTTCGGGATAGTATCTTGGCAGACATTAATTTATTTTGTCTGTAGTTCTTTGCAGAGCATTAACGCATTCATGGTCACTTTTTACGGCGAGACCTTCTTTCACTTACCAATCAGAAAGATCACTTGCCAGTGTCAAGGAATGGTTCAAAATTTTCAATGTGAACTTCTTTTGGTTATGTGACGCCGATGTTAGTATCCTAGTTGGTTTCGTCCTCCTACCATTTTTACTGGCTATTTTTAAATTTTTTATTTTGGCACTTACATCCTTTTGCTTCTCACTACCTCATATAATTAGTTTACAACACTTATCATTTTTTTAAATAATTTGTCTAGAAATATGTGACATTACGTGTACACGCGCGCACGCACACACAAGCACACATGCATTACGTGGTTAAAATGAGAGTGGTGTAAGAGTGGTGAAGGTTTAAAAAAACCTAAGAATGAGTTATAATTTTTTTTCATTTCAGTAATGTCCTTTTTTATATTATCAACATTTTTATATTCTTTTTATTCTCACACGTTGGTTGAAGATTTTCCTAAAACCAATTCAGGTTCATTTACAGTTATGTCTTGTGAAAAGGCATTCATGTTTTGAGTAACATACATTATATATCATCATAGGAATCATTCGCCTTTTAGGTGTGAGTTATGGTCGAAAAAAGTTGAACAACTTTTCTACGGTATTTAGGGATAATATGTTTGTGATAGGAATTTATAACACACAAACATATTTCAATACTTTTTTGTAACAATGAAAAGTATTATTTCGATGTATTTATAAAACTGAAGCATAGAAATTGCATTTCAAATCGCATTAGATTAGGATTCAAATGGTATAATGAACTATATCTAAAACTTTTTAATATAGAATTAACGAAAAACGGTAAAGAACAAAAAGGCAAGGGCAATGTATGCATTACACAGAAACATGCTACCAGTATGTAAAAATTAAAAGAAAAAATATATATATAATGCAAGAGGATTAGCTTCGAAAGTTAAAAAATGTTTCACTTTTCAGTAATTTACCAAACAAAAAAACTTTAAAATAAGAATGAAAATAAAATGTATTTACATTTAAATAAGCACTCTTGTATCAAAAATAAAATTGCTCGTTTTTTTTTTCTTTTGCGGAACAAAAAAAAAAAAAAAAAAAAAATGAAACTTGAAACTCTACCATTCAGTGGTCAGTTAGTGAGACTTTATTTTGATCATATTTTTATTTATCTTTCATCACATGATATTAACCAAAAAAAAAACCATCAATACAATAACTTTTTTACTTTTTTTTTTTTTTGGAACGAAAAATTTATTTTCAGCGTCATTATTTTAGATAAAAAAAAGTCTGAACTTCTGCAAATGGAAAAATCAAACATTTTTAAAATGCCCCCCTAAAAAATATAAATAAATAAATAAATAAAAATAAAAACCCAACTTCAAAATTTCAAATGGAAATTGCTCTAAAAAGCAAAACGTATTGCATTTTTTGAACACCATCGATACTACTTTTAACCATAACTTTTGAAGTCAACCGAAAAACTACAGGTAGAATCATTCCTAACCGCTATTTAAAATCTAAAATGTAAATTTTAATGTGGATCCAGATTCTTCAATAGCATTCGCATACATTACATTGATATCAATATATTTGTAACGGTATAAACGTTTTGTTCTTGATTTCGAGTGAAAATATAGGCGAAATATGTTAAGACATAAATATGGTTTGCTAATTCTGCATTAGCTACCAGTTTGTTTGGCTCTCTTGGCTCCCTTAAGAGATTTTTCGCCTCCAGCTCATTTGATTCCTATTCCGGGCTGATGAGTGCTAAAAAGCACAAAACTGCAGTCCTCGGATGGAATAACTGAGCTGGCGGTGTATTTTAAGTATGGTAAGACATAATTTTACCTATCGTTTTTGCGCCAAACAAGACCTAAAATTAACTTCAATTTTCAAAAAAAATCGAGAAAACCACAGCTCCCTTTCTTACCAAAAAATGAAAGTTACCAAAAAAAAAAAAATGTGATTTTTGACGGTAGTTTTGGAATTTCTCAAGGACCCTCACATTTTTAGATTGTAATTTATTGTAACATCTGTACCGAGGCTTTACATTTAACAAAAGAAAAAGTGAATGTTTGGCGTATTTATAGTTACGTCATTGCTTTCAGAAATAAGGCAACTACATACTCTTTTACACATCTACTGTACACGTGTTACAGATGCAAAAATAAAAGCATATAATAGTTACGTAGAATGTTTTTTTTCCACAGAAATAAGTACGGATCATCAAATATGATCAGTAACATTTTCTCAATAAAATTGCTTGAAAGAATCGTCAAATTTATTTTTAAAACTACATCTGTAAATTAGTTGTACAATATTTCAAACACGTCAAATTTATGTTTTGAAATTAATCTACCTCTTAGGTAAAACTTTTTCTTTAATTTCTTTTCCGATGTAAGTTCTAAAAACTTTGCCTTCCTTATTTAGTAAGAAAATGAAACGACTTCTTTCATGGCTTTTATTGGCATAGCTTTAATTATACTATGTATCCATTTCAGTTTGAAAATGAAATAAAATGTTTGTTACTTCGTATAAAAGTTTCTAACATTCCAAAAAGGAAATAATTTTAATGAGTCGTTAGCTTGAATTGAACCTTTGAGAAACAAATGTTTAAAGTTAACATTACTTTCTTTTTATCGTCAGAAATTGCAGCATGTCGTAAACTTTTTTTTTCTTCTAAAAATACATAAAATTGATTAAACTATTTTTGTTCAAGCTCTAGTTAAAGAAAAAAGGAGAGGAAAGCTACACCAACAGTTTAATTTCGCTCTCTAACAATCTTTTCAATCGTTTTTCCCCGAATAGAGAATTTTCCTTATATGCTCGCTTTACGATTTGTTCCAACTTTACTATAAAGTATTTTAAGAAAATTTCTTATAATTTTCAAATCATGAATGACGATTTGGAATGAGATTCAAGAATGGCATTAAAAAAGGTTTTTTTTTAATTGATATTTTGAAGTTTAACAAATTCAACATATTGAAATAGCCAGAGAAAAGCTACAGGGACTTACAGACTGGTTGACCTTATTAACTTCTTAGTTGTTTTTATATTTTATATTTTTGAATTTTATGTTTAAAGAAAAAAAATCAGTTTTACATTTTATATTTGTACATTTTACCTTTTATTTTTTTGTTTGTTACATTTTTATAGTTTACCTTTTGAATTTTACCTTTTTACATTTTTTACATTTTTTACATTTTAGTCTCTCTTTATGTATTAGTGATGAGTCAATGAATCCTATGTTCAAGTATTACTGCTAAAAATACACAATAAAATAACTTTGAAGTTCTGTTCTTGCTTCAATAATTTGCATATCACATTTAACTTAGAATATGTGCGTGATAAGACAGGAAAAAAAAAAAAGATTTTAATGAGTCAAACAATTTTTGCTTTAAGTTTAAAAAATGAAATTTTCTACCTCTTTACAAATGTAATGTAAATTCTTTTTTTGTTCAAAATTGTTCCATACATTTTCCATAATTTCACACCAATTTTAATATCAATTTTTCAGTTTTATACCTCCTTAAGTGCAAACTTTTAAGATTCGATTTTATGGCGGTTTTGCAGTGGTAGCATGTTGGACTTAGAAGTGAAATACAATTAAACTAAGTTTAATACCTATATACATGTAAATTATTAAGTTTAATTTTGATCCATTTCAAAGTCCAACACGTAGTCACTGCCATACCGCCACAAATTAAAAATTAAAAATTTGTACTTATGGCGATATTGAACTGGATATGTCATGGATTTTCCTGCAAGTAAGCCAATCATTGACAAATGTTCTAAAAAATGTGGTCTCACTACACTTCCTCACTACATTATAGTCCTCACTACATTTTTGTGATGAGGGGGAGGGAGGAGGTAACAAAAAGTGCAACAATTAGAGACTTTTTTTTAATAACAATATGCCTGTGAAAAGTAGCGTTACATGTGACAAGAAAAGAGGAAGGGGTAAGGGGAATTGGGACCCTTTGTGACTCGGTTAACGGGGGGGGGGGAGTCAAGTTTATTGGAAAAAAAAAGAGTTATGGCATCATTAAAGGGCAGCCCCTAACCAAGAACATACGAGGCCGTGAGAAGCAAAGAGATGTAAGTGCCAACATTAAATGTTTGAAGATAACCAGCGGAAATAACTAAACTACTTCTCTGTTTTGGGGCAAGAGATAGTTCTAGTAACTCTGGTAAGTGCTGCTATACAGCATGATTTATAAGAAAAAAATTCAATGAAATATTACCAAGAACTGCAACTTTAAACGCATTTTACTCAAAACTTAAAATGTCCACTTACATCCCTTTGCTTCTCATTGTCTCATATGGATTGACAGCATTTTTTAGAAAAAGAAATTGCAGGTGCCTTACCTTTAAATCTGGTCTAACAAGATATAATAGTGGATTGGACCTCAACCTCTCGGCTTCGTAATGCATCCTTCGCACCTCTTCCCTCCTTTGAGAACTTAAATACGCCACTTCCTCCCTAGGAATAGTTTTCGGCTGCGTTGGTAAATCCTTAGGCCCATGGGGCATACTTTTTTTCCTCTTCAGCGCGAGATCACCACCGCCGGAAGACACTTCCTGCTTCCGGCGGCTCGGCGGATTCACATACAGAGAAGCTGTCCGAGGAAATGCATTGCTTCCAGAAGAAGCTTCGGAACCGATTTCACTGTCGATGCCCATGCTGCTCATGGTCGGGCTCATAGTTCGACCATCCTCCTCGCTGGGAGCAAAACTAAGCAGGCTGGATGCGTGGCTATCGGCGTAGATCATGGGCGGCAAGTGAGCTTTCCGAGCATACCTCGCAGGTGACAGCTCATCGCCATCCATGCTCTCGGACACCCCGGAATCGGGGGTGGCATCGGGGCCGTAGCTGGTCCGAGGGGATGGGTGGTATTGCTGGTTGTACAAACCACCCATCGGGGTCATCTCTCTGCTTAATCCACTCCGAGCAGGAGATGGTATCCGTCTGCCATGCTTGATGACATTCCTCTGGCGCGGTTCCTGACGGTAGTGATCGAAATGATCGGTCATCGCTTGTTGCATCGAATAACCACTGGAGTCCCTTGCGCTGGGTCTGCGACGGAAAGAACCTTGACGGTTAGGCACTACAGGTGGATCTTGTTGCCCCATACCAGGAGCCATAGAAGGACCTAAATAATTTGAATTCACCTTCTGCATCTGGTATTGCGGCTGAAGCATTGGTTGCGGGACTTCGGGGTTCCCTTTTGCAGGATATGCGTTGTATCCTTGGTTTTGAACGGCATAAGGAGTTTGTTTTGGCGTCTGTTGTGGTCCGGGGTACCTTTCTTGGGGCATTAGCTGTTGAGGCATGAACCGGGGGTCTTGTTTTTGAACCACGGCATGCTGAGGATTTGAATACGAGGTCTGGTTCGATGTGACGGAGGTTGAATACTGAGGCTGGCTTGCGGGAATTTTGTTCATGTACCTATCTTGCTGGGGAGTATTCTGTGAGGCATATGGATCAGTCCTGAGTTGAGGCTGTTGTGGAATTCCGGGAACAGGGGTAACGCTATACCTTGGCTGCTGGGTGGGTGTGTTAAGGTTCCTAATCGAAAGGTTCCGTCTTGATGTGTCCAACGGTGATTCGGTCCTTGAGCTGTCCGGACTCTGGGGGGATAGTGTTTGATTACTGAGATTGGAGAATGGAACTCTCGCAGACGATGTTGTATTTAGCCTGTCTGGAAACTTATTCCGCACCATATCTGCAATTAATAGAATGAAATAAATATTTAGCAATAATTCTGAAAAGCAGTAATTTTAAAAATATCATTAAAAGCTATATGCTATAAAAATACAAAATACTTAGCATCTACTTCTAAAGTATTGTAAATGCATTGATCACTGATAAGAATTTATAATGAAAACAGTTATTATCTCTTAGTCATAATTATTATTCTAATTTATTAGCCAATTATTTACATTCTTACAATAGCTGTTTCAAATCATAATATTTCAAATAGCTATTGATTTAATCTGACATTGCACTTAATATTGTCACATTAATAATCAATTAAATATTAATATAAACTCGTATTTATCGTTGAAACGAAAAAAAAGTTTCCAGATTTTTACGCAGAACAAAAAAATAACTCAACATATCAATTACATAATTATCATTATTTGATTGCAAAATAAAATGTTTTTAAAGTTGCTGAAGTATGACTTTGAAAAATAAAATAAATTGAAGCAAAACTCTCGTCTTCTCTCTAATATTATTCTTCAAAGCAATTCATAATTCACAATTTTCTGCAAAGCAAAAACATAGCTTTTTGACGAGGAGCCAAAAAAAATTTAGCAATGCAAACACTGAAATATTTCATTAATTTAGAAGCAACTATCGCCAAAACCATCGCGTGTTACCACGTTCGTCAGCATAATGGCCGCTACGCCCCTACTTGCTTTTTACAAACAAAGCCACGTGTCTTCCTTAAGTAATTTGTGTCTCAGTCGATATTGAGCGGCGTCGTTTCCATGGCATCTGTAATTCCATTATTTATTCGGACGCTTCAAAAAGCGTCAAGCATCAGAAAGCTCCGATGGCTGTCTTTCAGCTGTTGCTCTTATAAAATGTTAACACAATAAAGAAGCATATTTTACCTCAACAAATGCAAGGAACTGTCAAGGTTGACTTCTAAACTCCTTTCTTCTTTGGAGTCATCAGCATTGAGACTGACAGGCGATTATCTTAATCTTCTTTGAATAAATATGTATATTTAATGCATTTTCAATTTGGGTTCAACAATATCGTATTTGAAGTAAATATTATTTTGAATGTTTATATTAATGAATTCAAATTTTAAAATTCTATCGGGCAGTTTAATATAACGTTTGCTGCTGAAAAACGAAGGGTTCAGATAAGCAATAAATAAATACCTTGGTGCCGAGGAATAACAGGAAATATCCATCATTGTATTTGAATCGAAAAAGGGGAAACCCCGAAATACGTGTATTCTGTAATCTGTTAATTTCTGCTAAACAACGTTGGATATTTCCTGTTAAGAGTTCAGATAGTTTAAATAATATATCATAAATTAATGCAACATTGATTTATAGCAAATAAAGAAGCTAATAGAGATAATAGTGGTACAATTATAAACTCTCCCATCTGATTTATTTTATTTTGCTTATTTTTTTACTTCAGCACCCCCACATCCGGAGTAATATATTAAATTTAATAGCGTCATTTTCACTGTGATGCCATTCGAGTAAAATAGCTCAGAACTTCCAAGAAAACTACAAAAAATAAGAATTCTCTTTAACGAAATTGAGGAAAATGTATTTGTATCACTATACTTAAGATACGCTTGATACACTTCACAAAACTAGAAAAATACTGAATCTGAAAATCAACCTAATAAGAGCAAAATTTAAAAATATTGGAAATACGTGTTTCGGTGTTCACAAGGAACCCATTTATTATTGCATAAAGTAAAGAACCTCTGACTGTAAGAAATACGAATTGCCTTTATAAGCATTGATTTTCCATTCCAAGGCTTCTGAACAATGATAAACTTTTTTCCTCTTATAATACGGTTGTTATTAAATTTGTATAAGGAGATGAGTTTTTCGGATATTTTTCTGCCTTAGCTACAGCTTCTATACGTGCGCTAGTTATAAATTATAAAACGTACTACGGATGTAATGCATTACTGAGAATATATTTTAGGAAATTTGAATATTCTTTTAGAACATTTTGATCTGAATAACTTTCTAAAGATATATAGATTTTGAAAATTGTGATATTAGATTTTCTGATTTCCTTCCCTCCCTTCCACATGTTACATGTCACGCTGCTTTTTAAAAACATGTTTAAAAACTGTGAGATGTCACATTTCTTGTCTCCCCTCCCTACCACTTATCACAAACAGAAACAATTTCACGAACCTCTTCTCAAAGCATAACATTTTTTTTATGGACAGCCCTTAATGGTGGTATGAATTAACTTTTTTTGTCTTGTTAATTAAATGCATTTCTGGAATTCTTTAATTTTGATAAAGAGAATAATTTTCGTTAACAGAGAAAAATATAAATTGTTTCGAAATTTTCTTTGCTTTTATCAGTAGTAATTTTTGATTACATAATTTTATTTCAGTTTATAATTTCGGATTTCGTTTTGGAAATCTTTTTAAATGAATGATCTGGAACCAAACACATTTTGATCCATCAAGACTGGATAAACTCTGCACAGTCATAGATTCCTTGTTTGGAATACATATAAAATGTTTAAAAAGCTATCGCAGAAGCAATTTCACGAAGTAGGCGGTCATCATAATAAAGTGTATGATGTAACTGTATCTGGAACTGAAAAACGTTATAAGGTAACAACTAAAATTTGAAATGATAAGCGTAAAATAAACTAGTATGACGGATTAATTTTAAGATTTGAAAGAAACTGCGTTCTAAATGTAACTACTTTTCGGAAGTAAATCATTGTGGTATGATTGTAAGCACTTGATGTTTAGACTATTTAACGTCAAAATAAAATTGTAGTTACATTTACATCAAAAGAAAATTCCTTGTAACACAAGTTTCGTTGCATAACTTTAGAATGTTAGTATTATACAAATTACATAGTTAAATTTAATCTCATTTAATGCGTAATTAAGGCTGCTCAAAAACTTCATGAAAATTTCATCAAAAATCCAGTTATGATAAAATTTTGTTCAAAATAAAGTCGCATATTATATTAATGAAGAAGTCAATTCCAAATTTACACTTAATAAAGAAAGATAAGAAGTGAAGTTATTCAGAAAAATGAAGTCATGCAAAGTTCTATTAAAAATAAAGTGAACACACTAGTAGTGGCCAGTGCTTCAGTAGTGGCCCTTTCAAGGTTTATATTTGAAAAAATAGGATTCCAGGTCTCCCAATATATTTAAAAGTGCGTCAAACGTGCAGGAGGTATTATCTTTTTCACGTTTAAATCCGTTGGGAAACCTGGAATCTTATTTTTTTAAATATAAAACCTGAAGTGGCCACTACTGAAGCACCATTGAGCACTGACCACTATTGGTGCGTTTACCTTATATGATAATTATTATTTCAACAGTAATAATAATGAAAAAAGACTTTGACCTCTCAAAATGAGTGTTTTCAATCGTAGAACTTTAATAGAAAAATATTGAAGCTGCTGTTAATGGTGAAATGTCCACTGTCCAAAAATGACAAACTGTTTCTGCACTATTCAAATATTTAACTCTTGTATTGCAGTGAAAGATAAGTGGAAAGTTTACTCATTAAAATTTATGTATAGTTGAAAGTATTTTGTGCTTTTATGAAAAAAAAAATAGTGACTATATTTAAAATACAAATTTATTTAATTGTAATATGAATAATTATGGTTTTTGGTAGCCTTACCTGGCATTTTTGCATCTGGATCGAACTGCTTGGCAATGATTCGAGCAATATTGGAATCCTCTTGTGCGTGCATGGCTCCTATGTCCGCTTGTTCTGCTTTTCCGCGAGCTGTAACTGTTCTGCAAAAAGTGGAAAAAGAAAATGTCAACATTTGCGCTCACCGTGGAAGAGGAAAATTCTTTGACATTCATCAAGTTTTTGCCCAATCCTATTCAGTATTCGGTTTCCATAGTGGCTAAACTGATACTTTTGCATTTTAAAACATAAGAGACTGTCTTCTGTTCAGGGTCGTCCGAAGAAGGGGCGAGCGGGGCGATAGCCAGGGCCTGATTACCGCACAGGTCTACTAGGCCTGGGCCTGGGACCCCCTCTTCCTAAGGGGTCCCAAATTACTTAAAGAATTATGCATAGCATTACAACCATACAAGAAATGGACACATTTTCAAAATAATGATTTGCTAATTGGAAAAACACTTTCGTTAGTGAGAATTTTTGTTGACTTTGCCAGTAGAATACTTACCATGTCATAATTAGGAGAGGCCCCAAAGGATATTCATAAATGCACCTGATAAATGATTTACATAATTTTGTGATAGGCAAAGGTGCCTCCAAATATGCATTCCGACGGGCCCCCAAACCTGTAAATCAACCACTGCATTCCGCTACAGAACCTTCAAGGGGGCCTCTAAATCATTGTGGGCCTAGGGCCTCACTTGTAGTTAGTCGGGCCCTGGCGATCGCCCTGGACGCCGAGATATGAAGGGGCGCCATAAACTAAGCGTCTTCTGCATTTCCATCTCTTTTTTATTTATTTATTTTTTTAACAGTTCTTCAAATCTAACACATTAGATTTCAGATTACAGGTGTCCCTTGTATAACACGGTTAATTCATACTGTGCTATGTCGAAACCGTCTTATGTGAGACTTTTGTATTTACTTATTTAAATTATTTTTTCAATAATTTCTATACATTTACATACCATAAATCAGAGCAACATTTACCGTGTTGTATCAAAACCGTGTTTCGTGTAACACTGAAACTGTGTACGAAACTTAGAAATAATGTAAATCAATGCAATGTTTACCGTGTTATATCAAAATAGTCTTAAGGTGTAAAATTTGATAGCTGAAATTTCGTTTCAATAAAACCTACACAACACGCTATTAAATTTAATGAAAAGTAATATGTATAAAAATAAAAAATAAAGAAAAACAACAGAAGGAAAAAAAGTTACCAAATTAATTTACAAAGAACAAAACATATATACTATAAGAAAGGAAATCAGAGAATTTCTGCATCAATAAAGTTTGTCTGAGCAACAACAACGAAAAAATAAAATAACGGAAATACGAAGGGCGCTTGTACATGTTTGATCATCATATAAATAATAGCCGATGATTGAGTAACCCGCGTGTTTCAACAATGAAACTCGCGCCACGGCGATAATTTGATAATATGTTTTGGTAATGTTTAACATGCAGGGAAATGCTCTATTGAGACAAGGCTGAACTCGATCTGGTAACTTAACTCTTTTACTGGTAAGACTGTGTCATTTCAAGGGAGTGAAGAAATGAAAAAATGGTCAACAATGAACGCAACTTACTGGAGTTTAAGCTTAATCCACTGGAGTTAAGGTTAAAAATTCAACTATCAAAATATCACCAAGCAGGTAATTTCTTCGTTGAAATGTGGATGAAGAGAAGCAATTTTCACCCGTCATACCTTGACGGGCGACTTTCTAGTCATAAAATAATTAATATGAAATGTTCCGTACTTTTCCATTATGCTCGCTATTCTAGGGGGGGGGGGCAGAAAATATTCGCCCTGGGCGCCGTCCTCTCTTGGAACGGCCTTGCTTCTGTTAATAAATACCACAGTATACTTTATACTTACATATTATCGCTACTACGACGATTTGGCATTTTATCGGCATTTGTATGGCAACCACGTTGACACGATTTGTAGTTTTACAGAGAAATTACAAGATTGTGTATTATGTTGTACAAATTTATGTATCTTATGTGTGTGCAAGTTTATGTATACACTGGGGTCCCGCGATCCTCTCGCGGCACCAATGTGAGTCGGTCATTTGAGTTGGACCCCTCATTTTGAGAGTCAACTCACCACGACCCTTGATTTTAACACCTATTGTCAATTCTGACATGACAATTCATATCCAAATAAGGTTTTGACCAAACGCTCACCTCCCAGAAGATGAATTCTGGCAAAGTTAATCCCTTGCACGAAGTTAAAAAAATTGTCTACATCTTCTCATAATTACGAGACTGCACCATTGAGAAGAGATAAAAGGGAGGGAGAGAAGACTTTCGTTCGTGAAGCAAAGATCCCAAATCACGCGATAGATTTTAAAACAAGGCATTGTGGGAGAAATCAGATTTCTTTCGCAAATTATGTCAACCATTCGTCGTAGTTGAATCACATGACTTGGCGTC
Organism: Uloborus diversus; assembly: GCF_026930045.1. Classification (NCBI taxonomy): domain Eukaryota; kingdom Metazoa; phylum Arthropoda; class Arachnida; order Araneae; family Uloboridae; genus Uloborus; species Uloborus diversus. The sequence goes on along the minus strand of NC_072739.1, from coordinate 79,736,006 downwards.
TTTGACTACTCAGCTTTAGCTAAGCCAATGATTGAACTTGCTTCTTCCATTTACTAATTCCTGTTCTAAGGACTGTAAACGAGAAGTGCATTAAAATAGTAGAAAAAAACTTTTACAGATAAAGATTAAAATAAAAAATGAGTTGTGTTTAAATCTGAAGTTTTTTTTCAATACATTTTCTTTATCAGTGTATGACTTAATAAGTATCATGTATTTTCGAAAATTTTACATCTAATACTCCAGAGTCATCTTACATCTGTAAATAAAAGTTGTTTAAAATGTAAAAGCTGCTGTTTGATTATATTACTGTGCTTCGAACAACTAGGACCATGAGACTATAGGGTAATCAAATTTATCAAATTGATTGCCTGGTGGAAACAAAAAGGAAGGAAGAAATATAGCGGAAGTAACAGGAGTTGCAAAAGCAAAACCTTCTTTTACATGCAAGTATAAAAAAAATATAGCTTTGGATAACCTCCAAAATGTTGAATTAACGAATTCAACCTATTTTTTTAACAGTTCATTCTTTCCAATACATCGTTTTGTAGTTTCTAGACGCTCCCACAACTAAACTTTTCAAGACTTAATGCTGACACACATAAACAAAGAGAACAATTTCTAAGAAATAGTCATAAATCAAAGTAACTTGTGACAGATAAAAGTGAGGGAGAAAAACTATAAATATGCTGTCGCGAGAAATGTCCAATGGCAAATTCATCTCTTTTTTCAAATTTCAAAAAGTTTTTGTACGCAAATGTTTCTGCAATTATTTGAATGAAACGAATTTCGAAATATTTTCAGGTCATTATTTCCATATAAATTGTTAGATCTGCAAGCTATAATTCAATAAATGTCACGGTGATTTAAAAATATACAAATGATTGATCCTTTGTAAACTCTTGTTTTGATGTAAAAAAAAGCAAACTGCTATTTTTAACATTTTCATGCGTAAGTATAAACCATAAAAGTTAAGAAAAGTTTCTTCATTAAGTTTTAGTCACGGTGTAATGATTTTGAAGAGGTTTCAAAACAGCTAACGAACCTAGTTTGGTTTCAAAGTTTTAAAGACAATCACTTAAAAACGTTCATGCTTTGCTCATGAAATAAATATTTATGAAAAGTCTTTGGAAATATACATCAATGTTCTGAAACAAAGGTTTTTTAAACACCGGTTTATATATAGTAAACTGTAATAAATGCTTTTATGGAAGAAGTCAATTCATTGATTGTATTTATTAATTCGTAACTAAGATTCTTGAAACACAATATTAGTATAAATATCTGCTGTCCGCGGATCACGGATCGTATGGTTTGGTACCAAATCCTGAATCCTTTGATTTGTTATCAGCCAATCACAAACCGAACAAAAGGAATGGTAAAGCAAAACCAATAAACTTTCTTAATAGTTAAAAAAATGAATTTTAAGAATGAATAGATGTTATGTTAAATTTAATTACATTCCAACAAAGTCACTAGAAATAATAGCACAAATGGATTTCAACGCAAAATATATTTAAATATTAAAAAAATTATTACTTAAGTAATTAAACCAACGACTTATTGGGGGAAAGCTGTTGCTCAATATTCAAATTAGCATTGTATTGGAAAAAAAGGAGAATTGTTTATTTGTGTCCAATCGAAGTTGGATATAAGTTGACAATTTTCAGTCAACTATGAAAGACTCTTTCCGATGTGATCACTGATTAATGATATATGGTTCATCATAACTTTATTTTAATAAGCTTAATTGCCAAAGTTTTGTAGATTATATTTTTGATTTAAGTGTAAAAACTCGACTGCGGAAAAGCACCAAATCTTACATTGATGACAAAAACATCGATACTTAAAAAAAATCGATATCTCATTCTTTATATGTAAGCAAATAGACTTTTTTATATTTTTTATCACTACCGATTGATTGAATACAATCGTCGATAATACGTGACTGAAATCGCAAATAACATTACCTAATAACAAAAAAAATAGAGCATATATCTTCGGTTCATAGCAACGGTAGGATATCTTCCTACTATTCCTCGGATTAGATGCCTTACTGTTGTTCTGAGGCGACGATATATTCTCCGTGACAAGGATAAAGCTAAGCGTTACATATTCGTAGCTTTAGACAGCCTCTTGGATTAACTTGATTGTATTACTTAGATACTTTTTTTTTCTTTCATGTTTATGCACAACGAAGAACATGGCAAGTTTATTTGTTGCTAAAATTTAACGTAATATATAGCGATTTTTATGTTTTATTGCATTTATCATAAAACAGTTTACGACTTATATTGTTATGTATAGCATTAAATGATGTAATAAAGCCGAACTTTTTTGTATGCGTTCATCATCCTTTTCTAGAATATATTTTCCGTGGCACAAGAAATAAGGGATTTATTAGCAACGTAACCTCAATTTCATATGATCCATGGTTACAAAGTGATGGAATAAAGTAAGATACAGTATGAGCTTTGTCATTAGATTTCCGTAGTGTTTTTTGTTTTCTTTGTATAGATAGCTGAATGCAGCGGCATAAGAAAGTAATATCATAAGACTAGGCTTGAGTTATTTCTTGCCCAAAGGATCATCATTTTGTTTACCAAAAGGAGAAAAAATATTCCTTACATTTTCCGACTCATCTAAACTCTAATACTTTTTGATACCCCTTCATGTATTTAACAAAATATATGTATAGGTTCGACAAGGGAGAAGAGTCATGGCGTGAACTGTGTCAATGAAGTTTTTAAGAGGAGGGGAGGCCCATTTGAGAAGTTATTTGAGCTCATTTTGGTCTCGTTTTTGGGAGCGGGGGAGGGGTATGCCATAGCCTTTGAGAAGGCCATTGCCAGTGGCGTAATCAAAGACAGGGTCCCAAAGGGTAAGATAATTCAAAAATAAAAATAATTTCGTTTTTCATATTTTTCCCAGTTGTAGAAAACTCGAATTTGGGGGGGGAAAATAGATTCTCTCCGAAATTATATCTCGACTACGCTATCAGCACCTGGAAAATGTAATAGAATTTTGAGTTTATATTTATAATCGCAAGAAAAACACTTTTTTTTTTAAATGAAAAGTTTTGTTACAACAACTTTTTCCATAGTGTGATTTTTGAAATATCCAACGCGATAACAGTGTTAAAACAAGACATATTTTCTTGGGAATTTTCAACAAATTTAAATAGCTCTACCTGTAGTAAAAAAAAAGAAAATTTGGTTCCCATTCTAGAGATATCCTTGTTCAAATGTATCAAAAAAGCTTGATTTATTATTATTATTATTATTATTATTATTATTATTATTATTATTATTATTATTATTATGGCTTTTAAAATGCCTTGTTTTTTCAAAAAAAGGGGGGAAAGAAAAAATAAAAATAAAAATAAAGATAAATTATGAAAGTGAATTGTAGTTTAGATGGGTTTGGTCCGACATTATGTTGCAAAGTGAACTTTATCGTGGATTGAAACAAATAATTGATTTGCGTAGGATTTCATAAGGAATTTTTTGAAATGTATCTTTAAGGTGCTTACAGAAAAAATACGAGGTTGTTAATTAAAATTGCCGCAGAAACTTTATTTTAGATATCAAATTCGTTAAGTTCTCAAAATGCAGTTTCAAACTATATTTGTTCGATTAAAATCAGGAGAGATCAAGATCCCCATGGCCCCTCTCTGGATCTGCGTATGGGGAAAATAAACTTATGATGTCTTGAAACAGGGCTTTCCGAAAAGGAGGGGGGCGAGCGGGGTCGATCGCCCAAGGTGCCAAGATGTGAGAACGCGCCATGAACTAAGCTTTTGAGTCATTGTAATTTAAAATTATTTAGTTCTAAATGTTTTAAAAAATAGTTTTTAAAATGCTAATATATAGCATTTAATTCCAGTCTTTTCTGGTACACATAGATTTCAGATTACATGTTCAATTTTGTAATAGTTGATATTAAATTGTTCGCTACTTTTCCAGTAAACCATTATCATTCTGTTTTATTTGGTAAAGGGGAGCAGGAGGTGAGGACGCCAAAATATTCGCCCCGGGTGCCGTCATTTCTTAAGACGGCCCTGCCTTGAAATGTTGATTTCAAATGAGATAACTTGTGCTGATGAAAACGAAAAGTAATCTCTACTCTTCTGGGAATCAATGATTAACGTCTACTATTTGTTCATTAAGAGGAAACTTTCTGAGCGAAAACATAAATAAAAACAGGTACTAATGTACTTGGCTTAATACACTTCAGATATGTTCAACTGTATAAAAAGTATACCAATACAGCATGTAAATTAAAAATTTTAGTCTATAATCTCTAGAACCGATATAAAAAAATTCATACGTACATATTCTCCATCTGAAAAAAAAAAGAACCAAGTAAACATTTTTAATATTATTTTTACGCATCCCATGAACCTGACCAAAATATTAGCTATACACTATGGAGAAAAAATAAAAGGTCAATTTTCGTTGAACAGTGTAATTATTACAATTGCCGCAAGCAAAAGTAGGTATCGATTTTCAATACCACAAGGGGCATCAAAGCAACTGGGACACTTTGACACAATGAAAACAATATCATAATGGGGACTTGTAGAAATAAAAAGAAAGAGAGAGAGAGAGATAGGGGAAATGACAAGCCGCATCTTTTATTGACTTCTTTGCATTCACGGTTCTAATTTCCTCCATAACGCGTATTAAGTAAATTTTCAGCTGTAGCTACTTTCATTGTGATCACTGACCTAGCAAACAGGGTTGACTCTTGCATGCATAATTTTTATCCAAGATTTCGGATGGTCTTAATTAAAGAAAATTCTGTTTTTATATTTTTAATATTCAAACAGAATGCAAAAAAAACTCTCATAAGCAGAAGTATCTTATTATAATAAATAATAAGATATAATTTCTAAATTTTTATAATTATATATTCTTAAAACATATATTATAAGAAGTATCTCCTTATAACGAAAATGATTTTAAAAAATCATCAATCTCTATACAATTATAAAAAAAGGACCGTCAAAGAAACTGAAAGGATGTCTGTAATGGGTTTACGTCCAGGAGACTCCAAAGCACTTACAGCCTTGAAATGTATTACAAAATTACTTCGAGCTCCGGGGTTTGCACCTGGGGTTCTTTTTATTTCGAATTTCAAATTAGTTTTTTTATAATTATTTTTTTCTCTAAAATTTTACGCAAATTGCCTCTTAAAGTAACGAAAGATTTCCCACATTCCTTAATATTCTATGTCGTTCGAAAGAGATTTTTTTTTCTGCATCAAATAAAGCTTGTTCCAATTTTCATAATGAATTAAAACAGCAAATATAAGGGTTTATATTTTAATGGAAAATCCTACGCTCAACTCAATTCAAGCCCGGAGTTAAAGAGCAAAATATATTACTGGAGACCACGGATTTGAAAGCGACTTTCCAAGCATACAAAACTGCCGATTTGCAATGCTCAGGAGCTCCTTAGCACACATAGCTCTGCAATTTGGTATAAGATTGTTTAAAACCCATAATATAGGTTAGTTTAAAACCCAGGAAAAGAGTACTTTGTGTTCCAAACGCAACTCGTAATGCGTTTTAAATCTGACTCTAATTGACGATTTAAATCTTTGCGAATCAAATAAGATCGCAAAGCAATCTTTGGGGGTAGGTGAGATTTAGCGCGCAGGGGGGGGGGAGCCCCCTAGTGTATTAACAAAAAAAAAAAAAAAAACTAAACATTGTTAAGTAATCACCTTTTTTCAAACAAAAAATATGTTTCCCTTTAATTGTAAATTTTTTGAAATTAAATACATGCTTATTTATCAAAAAAAAAAAAAAAAAAAAAAAAAAAATTTTCCAGTGATTACAATTTTGTTTTAGTCATAACTTTAAGCACTTAGCCTTTTATCTAAATCCTGGATGGGTATGTTCGAGTAGATGAACCAATTAACCGTTTGGTTTAAGGCCCCTATAAATGCGAGCCGACGCATCAGCTTCTGCCATCTTGGATCGGAGCACGTGTTTGAATGGTTGTCTTTTCTGGCAATTTATCGCGTTTGGTGATTTCTCACTGCGAGCGTATTACTAGCGACATGTGAAATGTTTATTAAATAAAGTATTATTTTCGGTAAATTTGGCGAAATCCGAATCTTTGCTGCGGTAACTCTTGCAGCGCAACAACGAAAAATCCGATCCAAAATGGCTAAACTTAAGCTGATGCGTCGGCCTATCTATATAGCAGCTCTAGGTTGGTTGATTTTATGGCGTCAGCAGTTTAGTGTCCATAGAATGTTTTCATATACGATCGACTAACCGGTAGCTCTAGAACGGGCCTGGTTAATCACCGATTAACCAGTTTTTGTCAGGATATCAAAGTTGTATGAACAAAATTTTTCAGTAGGACGTGTATATATATCTGCAATAAGATCCAGATGGGGCTAACAAATTATTTCAAGCGGTCAAAAAATTAATTTTGGAATCATTATTGATGTATCGAATTAAGATTCAGTTTTCATATATTTTTATCAAAATCAATCTGAATTTATTACTCGCATTTTGTCAACAACAAAGTCAATAATTTCAAGCTTAAATGTAAAATTAAATAGTGCTTGATTTTTATGAGCATTTAGAAAATTTACTAACTTTGAATTTTTTTCTCATAGAAAGAGAGGAATCGAAAGCTATTAATGTTATCACAAAATTTATAGCGTTGATTCGAACTCTCAAAAGGTCATTGACTGACCTTTCAAAATATTTTCTTCGGGATTCTTTGAATGCTTACAATGTAATCAGTTGACCATAAAATGATATCTGTCCTGAACATTCTCACTTATTTTATAGGAGCAGAATGGGGAAAATGAAAGAGAACGAAGGGGGGGGGGGGGCGGAATTTAAGCTTTAAGAGTAAGTGTATCTTGTTGAACATCTATGATGTGTTTCAGAGCGTTCCCACGAAAAAACGTCGAGCTGTTAATAAAGCAATTTTATAGTGAAAGATCCTACTGCAAATTTCTGCCCCATCTCTTTTTAAATCAAAATACAATTTTCATACATAATTATGATGAGTGGAATATGTTTCTGCCCGGTTTCTTATCCAAATAGGGCTGCGAATAGGGGGAACTCGCACCGCCATCTTGGATTTTGGGTGCGTTTTTTTCAGTTTTCGTTTCATATCTTAAAACCTATTTACTTTGCGAGTATCAATGATAAATTCAAGAGTTAAAAATTACTTTAAAAAGACTATTTTATTTTTATTACAGCCGGAAGAGGTGCGGAGATATTTAATTTCAAAGTTCGTGAAATATAGTTAATTGTCCTCTAAAATAAATAATTTTCATTAAAAAAAAATCGTCTGCACTTTCTTAGAATGATTTTTAGAAAAAATTAAAAAAATTTTCCAGGATCGAACACAGTTGAGAGCTCTATTCGCAACTCCAGCGCTCGAATACGCTACCTTGCGGTGATTTACAAAACTGCCGAAAAAACTAAAACATTACCACATTGCGTTCCACTTGTGTCTGTTGACGTAAACACAGGCAGTTGGTTTTGAGTATTTATTAACGCAATCGATGTGTCTTAGATTGCTTTCAGCTACAGAAATTGTTTCGTCCCTTAATAGTATTCTCGAGCTTATCAAAATAATGTTAGTTTTCCTTATTTCCTTCTAAAACATGAGTTGATTGAGAAATGGTGAAAGCGTTGACACAAGGAAACTCTGGATTAACAAACTTGGATAATGTTATACCAGGTAAAAATTTTTATTGTTTTGTGTGAATTTGTAAGAATATGTTTTTTTTTTTTAAATCTTAAATTAATTTAACTAACCATATTTTACAGCAGCATTTAGTTGAAATAGACAGTAGGCAAAATATTTTCTTAAATATATTATTGTAGAACAAAATGAAAAATGTTTAACCAAGAAAGAATTTACTTTATTGCTTTTATTCTCAGGTGAAAGGTTTCGCCAAATTTGTTTAGGGTTATAGTTTTAGTATTGTGCGAGCAAAGTACCCTTGGCGAGATTCCGCATGTTAGTTAAACCATTTAATTTTTATCATGAGTGGAATAAAATGTAGAAAGATTACAGAATTCGATAAGTAAAAAGAAATAATGGTAGATCAACTGAAAAGAAATCTACCACCATGTATCCGTGAGAATTTTATTGATGATACATGACAAAATTTAATCATAATTCAGAAATTCAAAATATACGAAGCAGAAAAAATTGAAATTAAACGATTCAACAGTTTGAGAAATAACTCAGCCACAAATGTAAAACAATTAGCGTTAGCCAAACAAGACAAAGAAGTATCATCTTCCTCTTTTGATAACACTGGTAAACAAAGGTTTTGTTACATGAAATATTTCTAGTGTGTGGCCACAATGAAAATGTAGTTCCATTAAGAATTGATACATATCGAATTCAACATCGTGGAAATGACTGCTTACAATTACGAACTACGAAATTTGCATTAATTTCTAACGCTTAGTACTGCTTCTTGAGTTCTCATTTCTTTCTACGTGGGCCAGAATCTCCACAAGACTTTAAAAATTAGTTTAAAAAGAATAAAACAAAAATGTCATGCATACAAACAAAAATTACTAGGCTTATTAGCATTTTCTACGGTACAGTGTGCATTTGTTTTACCTTTTTCATCCGCCATTAGACGGTGGCTGCAGTGCCCCCTACAGCTTGTTGGAGTTGTTAATCCAAGTCAAGTCATTTGCTTAAAAGCGTAATCTAAATTGCTTCAGTTCAGCCTTGAAATTAGTTTTTTCAACTTTTATTAACAAAATTAACTTTATAATTACTATTATTTTTCATTGTTTTTGGCAGCAACTGGAAAGCGGATTTTGAGTACTGTTTGGTTTTCTCTTTGTTTGCAATCATTTTCTTCATCGAAATGTACGATTTTGCTGAAAATATACTTCAGTCAAGTGCAGAAAGAACAAGAGAGTGGCGTGAGAAAGAACATGCTGGTAAAGTGACAGTTCATAATGTAAAAGAACGAAGAGATAAAAGTTTCCCTTCTGTCTAGCGTCTTTATGTACGACACACTTTTTTTTAATTTGATAAAGCGAATCTCATATGTTTGTATTTGAACCAACGCTATATAGTACTTTAAATTTAAGAAACAATGGTTTTTATTTTACCTATTTAAGCCATCAATTAATCTAACATCTGTATGGTTACCTGTAATAAATAAGAAGTAAAACTGTGGGTATACAGTAGCCTCCTTAAAAAAAAAAAAAAAAAAAAAAAAGAGTTCAAGCATTTGATCTAGAACATTGGTACCGTTCTTCGTATAGGTTTCATTTCTTACAAAACGAACCGATTAAAAAAAGTAAACGATTTTAAAGGAAACGATAAAAAAAAAAAAAAAGAGTAACTGAAAAACTAAGTTATGATACAAAGTACATACCATATCCAGATCATCCTCTGCTATGAAGTAAGGTATTTCACTATAACATTTAGTCCTTAAGACACAATTGTAAAAGCCATGCGATTGTAAAATTTCTTGATAACAAATATATTCCAAACCTGCCGAAAATAAAAATGTTTTTTTTTTTTCTATCGATAGGCATAATTTTATTCACTCACCTCGATATAGCGATATCGGCTTTTTGAAGAGCTATCTGTGAAGCCCTGTGAGCAGCGTTTACAGAAGCGTCTATCCTTTCCTTGAACTTGGCCGACCGCAGCATGAACAGGTGTTTTTTCTTGCCGGAAGACACTAGAACGTTGTTTTTGTACTTGCCCTCCTCTCGCGTTCCATCCTTTAGCGTAGTGACTCCGTAGCCATATTTTTTGTTGTTGTACCTGAAGACGAAACAGAAACATACCGTGACATTTTTTTGATTAATAGCAAACCAGAAATCAGAAAATGTACATAAGGGTGATTCATTCCACCGTCACACGTAATAAAGATTTTCTTAAAATTATATATATATATATATATATATATATATATATATATATATATATATATATATACGATCGATCTGAAATCTATCGTTTACAGCGACAAATCCCAGACCCTGAAACACCTGAAGGACAACATCTGGCAAGCCAAAATTCCCGTCGATATGCTCGAAAGAGTGGAACAAAACTTCAAATCTAGGGTAGATCAGTGTATCATTAATGGGGGCCACCATTTGCACTATTTAATTTTTAGATCTTGTTAAAATACAAATTCAGAATGTATACAATATCTTATAAAAATAAATAAATTTATATCACTTTTATAATCAGCAAGTTTCCCTGCCGCACCCTGTATACATATGTAAAAATTATTTAGGGCTAAAAGTTAAAATTTTGTTGACCTAATGAAAATACATTTTACTTCTATGATTAGTTAAACAAAAACAAATGTGTATCTTTTTTAATTGTTAATTAAAATGAAATTTACCTGTACCTGTCATGAGCAGAACACACTTCTGGACATTAATGTTAGACTTCTCAGTTCTATCAAAATACCCTCCAAATCCCTTCTTGTTATTTTTATGAATGCATACTGTACTTCTCAGCTAATTATTTTTTAGTGTTAGTTTGAAAAAGAAACAAACTGCCCGTTCCGAAGAAAAATCAGACATTTTGTCCTGCGCATGACAGTTATACATTTATTTCAAAAGCAATATTTAAAAAAATGCAAAAAACAATTTTTTTTCGCTTTAGAAAATTATACAAACACGTGTGCTTTCTCAGGAAACAAATAAGTTAAACACGTTTTAAATGAAATATAAAGCTGCCACGTGCTGGGACAAGGTGTCTACTTTTTCTTGGAATGTCTAATAAACACTCAATGACAATGCTGCTGTATGCGAATAAATCAAAGGATGAACTCGATGATAAGATTCCATATCGTGCTGCAGAAAGTCCTTTTTAATCTAAATTTAAGTAAACATAAATAAACTGAACCAAATGTAAAATCATTATTTATACAAATTAAAATATTAAGCAAGTAAAAACGTATAAGTAAAATTAATTAATTAATCAATAAAAAAGATGAAAATTTAGTTCATTAAACTTTTAAAAAATAATTTAAGCAAGTGTAAACTGAAATGTTCATCTGTGTGTGCTAGAAATTACTGCGAGATGTATTCGATTATTTTCTTATTCAAAGATACTTTCCTCGATAACTCTGTTTCATACTTAATTTTGTGATTTAAACAAATTTTTGTTTATAATTGTTAATTAATTATTAACAAATAATTGAAGTTATTTGCTGTAGGTACAGTGGCTCCCAAAAGTGTTCGTACATCTTGAAATTTTGCCGAAAAACCAAAATAACGCAAAACTGAATTCGAATATGAAGTCCAATTTTTTTTTCACACCATTCCTATGACATTCTGAATAAAACCCAGTAGTTTTTTCAAAATATTGCCAAATTTTATTTTTGAAATTTGTCAAAAAACGATGAGACAGAAAAAATACGCCACAAAAGTCATCGTACACTGAAATATTTTCGAATGAATTCATGATTAAAATTATCATATGTGGTTTTTTTTATTATTTTTGCATTGTAATGAGATTGTAAAGTCATTTGCCTTTAATTTTTTGTTTATTTATTCCCTAATATTCTGCTTATTATTTTTAAATGGCAGGTATGCATAGAAAACAACAAACACGATTCGGAATTAGATTTTTTTTCCCTCACAGTAGCCATAAATTGGTTTGAAATGTCTCTAAATTAGTTAATTTATACCATTTTATAGTGAAGTGCTTGATAAAATGCTTTAAAGACAAGAATGGGATCGAAAACAAGGTAATAAAAGGTCAACTGGCAAAGTTAACAAAGCGTGATCGGAGGTTTACTGTTTAAAAATATATGAAAAATACACATTTAAGGTTGATTTGAAAAGTTTCTGCAGAATTGAATGAAACATTTTACGTTTAATTTTCACCTAAAATTGTTTGCCAAGTTCTCTGATTAGCTGGATTAAAGGGGACTTCTTCCCGCAGAAATTTTCTTGTTTGTGCGGAAAACAGTAAACTTACGTTTTCCGTCGTAAATTCGATGATAATAAGCTCAAAACGTTTTGGAACAACGTCTTATTTATAGATGAAAATAAATTTAATATTTTGGGTTAAATTGTTGTATAATTGTCAATAGAAGAAAAAATGAGGAATTTAATCTTAAGAACTTAGCTGGATCAATTAATCAGGACGGTGAAGGTGTTCTTGTATGAGGGTGCATAACAGCATCAGGACTTGGAAATTTGAAATTTTTTGATGAAATAATGAATCATGCTGTTCATTTAAATATTTCAAAAAACAAATTTAAACTATTAGCCCAAAATTTGGCAATCGGAAACAAATTTGTTTTTTTATCAAAATAACGATAAGAAGTACACCTTTGCGTTTGGTGCCTCAAAATTGTCCTTAAACTATTAGAAATATCTCCTCAATCGCCAGATTTAAACTTGATGGAACATATTTGGAGATATCTGGTGGCTAGATTATGAAAATACACAATTGAAACGAAAAGCGAACTAGAAATAGTAAGACACGAAGTACGGTTGAACACTTATTCAGAAATTGCATAAAAAAAAGAAAGAAAGAACAATGAAATATATTCCCGGACGTTTAAAAGCTGTCGTTGATGCTGCATGATATTCTGCTAAATAATAATTTTGTAAAAAGTTAGATTATTTACTAATTTTTTGACATTTTTTTAAAGTGTACGAAGACTTTTGTGAGATAAAATTTCCGGCCCTTTTTGTTTTTTGATTTAAAAAAAAAAAAGTTTTAATGTTTTATTAAAAAAATTTCGTGTAGTTTTGTTAAAAATAGATCGTAGGTCGTAATTAAATACCTATTCCGAAATATTAATTCTAACCGATGCATAGGGGCCTATTTCATTGAAAGTCGTAGGTGTACGAACACTTTTGGGAGCCACTGTATAGTGTTGGTTGGGGTTAGAGGGTCACTTGCGCAAGTGTGGTCCCCCCCTCCCCTCCTTAAAACTTTTATGTATACAGCTTTTATACTACTTTTACATTGATCATCTCACATTCCACCACAGTTATTGGTTTTGCATGTATTTGCGCTTCATGTGACTTTTCAAAAGTCATAGAACTTATGTCAAATCAATTTTCTGGTCTTAATCACCCTACTAAGTAAATTAAGATAAATTTCTGCTGATCTTTAAATTGAAAATAAAAGGATATACCAATTGATGGTTCAGCTACAAAAACTGAAAAAACTGATGACTATGTATGATTTTGCTTTAATTTTTGAGGTTGATGGTGTAAATGAAAAAATTACTTGGAAAAAAAAGAAAGTATAGAAATAGCGATTTTGTTTATTAGCCTGATGCAGATGAAGTCGGAACCGCTTCCTCCGCTAACTTTAAATAGCCGTTGCCAATTAATGTTTCCAATTTCTTTTTCAACTTAAGGGGGTCCGGGACACAAAAATCGTCAAATTTTGCAATTTTCTTTTATTATGTAAAAAATTACTTCGTGTTTTTCTGCTTAAGAGGAGGTTTGAATCTTGTTTCTATCTTAAATAGAACGAAAGAAATAATTATTTTTGTTTCATGCACCTAACTAATGTGTATTTAACTTTAAAACTTTAAACGCGTTTTTCTCCATGATGCAATTTTTCCCGATTTCTTGCATTCAAACTCTTATAAGTCAGGAACCGATAAAGATAAAGTGATGAAACTTGGAGCATATCTTTTTCAAACAGTTTACTTTAAATTTTATTCGTCGAATTTGAAAAAAAAAAACGTTTACTGCAAAAATTACGATTAAAAAAAAAAAAGTATCTTCGAATTTTTCGAAATTTTTCTTCAAATATTTTTTATTTTTTATTGAATCAATATTTTTAAAATCGTCGAATAAAAATTAAAGCTTAGATATTTTTGCGTAATTCATTGAAAAAAAATTGAAAATTGTTTAAGAATATTTTGAGTTATAGCAATTTAAAGCAACCCCATTTTTTATTAAAAAAAAACTAATTACATTTAAATAAAAAATTTTCTTTTTTTCATATTTATTTTATGATTTTGCTTATTAAATAAATGGTGAATCAGTGCAAAAAAATTTCAAAACTCTAAAGTATATAATAAAAAAAAATTCAAAATGTGTCCCGGACCCCCTTAAAATGTTTGCTAATTTACTAAAATTGATTTTAATTAACTTTATTGAGTTTATTCAACACTGCTTTATGTAAGAGTAAAATATAAGCCTACAGTTTTCCAAGAAATTTCACAGATGTACTAAGTTGCTTTGTTTTTTGTTTTATAATTTTCGGGCATACAGATTTAAATGTCAGCAAATATATCATGAATGGATGCATTTAAAAAAAAAAGTTATACTAAAAATTTACACATTTTATCACGTAAACCCACTTAACCCTTTTTAGATATACTTGTTTTATATTTTAATAAAAGGTGGGTGGTCCTCTTTCCCCTTCTTACGTGGTAAGTTGGACACCCATCCAGTTTAAAAGCAAAAAAAAAAAAAAAAAAAAAAACGTTGAAAATATTTTAAGCATTATTTTAGGAAATAATGATGAACTTTCGTTTATTAATATCAGATGAAATAAATCAATAAGTTGAAACATTTTGTTTCGATATTTTTGTATGAAGCTTCGAAAACGAACTGTTCTTAAATAAAGTTAAACTTGCCTCAACCAATCAACTAATCCTTAATTAACATTTAAAAGTTTTTGTCTGTTGAATTCATCTAACAAACAAATAATAACAAAAATATTATTTTTGTAGGAAGTAAAAATGAAATAAAATAAACTTAATTATCTATAAATAATGGCAAATGGCAGTAAATATTAAATTTATCCTTTTTTCTTCGTTTTTTCCGCTTCCTTTTGAATTGTTTTCATCTAGAAATTAACACCTTCCAAAAAACTAAAATATACTTCAAAGAACCCAGATAATTTAAGAGACAATTTCTCCAAGAATCAATTTAAAATTATATCTTTTTTCACCATTGCTTTCTGTATTTCTTTTCAAGAACTTTTTTTTTTCAATAAATTTCATTCTCTACCGACATGTCTGCTTAAGTAATACAAAAAAAAAAAAAAAAAAAAAAAAAAAAAAAAAAAAAAACAACAATTGCTCTAGATGTTAATCGGATGTTTACAGGAAACATTTCTGATTAAAACTATTTTGAGAAGTTACTTTTTAGTTTCATTGAATTTCACTTTTTTTCTTAGTTGAGCTTTCAATGCCAGGAATATTTTCTTTATTTTAAAGAGATGACTATTCGGAATAAGGAAGTTTATTATTCACGCGATTGTAAAGCAGTCTCTGGTTATAATTGTAAATAATTAAACATTTTAAGAAAAGGAAGAACGAATTTTTTTTTCTGCCTGTTTAAATGATTTTATAACTAATTGTTTCACAATAAATAGCTCCTAAAGCTAAACAATCTTTAATGCTCTTAAAAATGATTATTGCAAAAGATACTTCAACACAGAAACTGAACGCTCTTTGTAACTAAATCAAGATACTTCAATAAATCCTTTAAGTTTACTTTAGCAATAAACTGCTACATTTTGCAGAGAAATCTGCGACTTGTCAAATAAAGGATATCATATTCTAGAGAAATGTGGGGCAAAGTGAAATAGTTAAGATAATTTACCTTTTTCAAAATGAAAAAATTGGAAATTTGTTTTGAAAATTACAGTACATAGGGTCTGGTGGGGTAAAGTGGTCATAAAATCGGAGGTTTTCAACTTTGGTGGATAATAAATACAACAAATAATTTAAACACCTCAACTTTTTTTGTTGTTATTTTACATTGCATTATTAGAGAACACAGTACACTGAAGTTTAGAAAAAAAAATATTGATTTAATTAGTTTTATCACACTTTCTTTTCCCTTTGTATTTATGACCACTTTACCCCATGGGATGGGGGAAAGTGGTCATAGCATGGGGTAAAGTGGTCATAGTTAAAAATAAATGCAAAACCGTATTAAATAACCCTAATATTTGTATATTTCAGTTATTTTTATGGTAACAAGTATATGCACTAATATATGCGTGTATTCACGAGTATATACGTGTCGTGTAAACATGAGTAATCACGTTCATATATGAGTAGATACCGTGCATATCTGAGTATATACGTGTATAGTAGACGTATATACGCATATATGTACAAGTGTACATGTGGGTATATAACATAATAAATGTATATACGGGTATACACGAGTTAATTCGTGGATTCATCCAGTGCGTGTTTGCACGTGTCTACTCACGTATATACACGTATATATGGAAGCACGAGTATATACGTATGTATACGTGTAAGCACAATTATATACCTGAAAAAACGTATATACGTACATTTATGTGTCCGTACATACTCGTCAACCAGTACATATATGTATTCACGAGTATATACGCTTACATACATGTATGCCTACAGAGTGAATCCAAGCTCTTGAGCAAAAATCTAAGGGGTGTGAGAAGTGAGGATAAAAAGCAAAGAATAATAAGGAGTTTATGGTCGTTGACGCGCTACATGCACACAAAGCCAGAAACTGATGGATGCAAAACAGGTCACAAATTTTTTACACAAAGATGATTTTACTAAAAATTTAGTTTTTAAGAATATTTAGAGCACTTTTTAAAAGTTACGGCCCGTAGTAGTTCTAATACACGCATCGCAACAAAGGCGCAGCGACGGATGTAAGTTTTTCAAAAGTCTCGTTATTAAAACAGAGAGTGCTTTGTGATTGCGACGCATGCATTACAGCTGCAGGCCGCAAATTTCTTCAACCGCTTTAAAACCTTCTTACAACCTAAAATGTTGTGCAAAATTGTCTTAGTGTACACTGTTAAAACTACAGGTTGCATTCGGCACCTTTCAGGGGTGAAACGCTTGTTCACCAGCGGCACCTAATACGGAGCCGAAATGGCACCTCTAAATAGGGTGAAAAACAGGCACCTTTTAAAAAATAGGCAGCCGGGGTGAAAAGAATGAACCTTCGGAGAGAGAAATGGCACCCTTACTGTAGATCCTCCCCCCCCCCCCTCCCCCGTATTGTGTGCGTTTTTGAATACAGTTGTGTATTTTTCTTTTTTTAATAGTTTTGTTTTGATTCATGATAGTCTACGTTTTGCACACTTTTCACATTGCATGAATTCAGTACTGGAAATGATTAAAACTTGTAATTACAGCATTTGACCATATTTCAGAGTTTTCAACATAGTTAAGAAGTGCTCATTGCTTTAATTCATCTGATCGTTCTCTACATCAGTGTTTCTCAACCTCTTTTGACCCACAATTCGGTAAAAACAAATGGAAAACATTGCGGACCTGTGAAATTTTTATCCTTTTCTTAAAAATAAATAAAATAAATAATAATAATTATAATAACTCTCGGGGCGGTAAAAAACTTGTGAAAAAATTCTGCGTACTGATGAGTTTTTTTTTTTTTTTTTTTTTTGTTTTACAAAGTAATATTAAAAATGAATGAAACAATAAATATCTACAGACTTTATTTGGTATCAAAGAGTTGTCACAAACATATTTAAAGTTAAAGACGAGTAATTATTTGAATAATCATAGTTAAGTTAATGATCATTTGTGAGAAATAACCGCACCGAAAGTAAAGTGTAGATGTACTTATGAATTATTTACATGAACAGCCAGAAATATTCTGGGATATTAAAGTTACGGAAAAACAAAATCGTTTCTCAAACGTTCAAAATTTCAATCAAAATAACAATAAAATAAAATGCGCATAAAATTTTTCGACAGTTAAAAATTTAAAGAAATTCCTAACACTATCGAATAACCGCTAACAGGAAATGATTCTAACACTTGAACGAAAAAGCAAAAGAAAAAGATAGACGGAGAGAGATTTCTTTTTTATTTTTTGCACTCGCTACACGAAGCACAAGAATCATTTTTATTTAGGTTCTCACTTGTTGATTATTGAAAATATCATTGCGGTTACTATTTCGGTGATTAAATGTTGCTTATCGAGTACTCAAGAAAATAATGATAGATACATTTAGTAGCGTTTTGAATGATGGAATTTTCACGATAGTAACGGTAACCTGAAAATAAACAACTAACGGTACTACGGTATCGTAACGGACTAACGGTAATTGAAAAGCATCAAACGTACTTTTAACTATGTTTGAAAGCCCTAAAAGCTACAAAGTGATCAAAAGCTGTACTTACTTGTTATTTTAAAGAGTTATCCTACAAAAGTTGAGATTTAATCCAATAGTGTACTTCATTCAATGTGAAAGACGTAGAAGCCACGCGTAGTGCAACCTATCATTCGTCCGCCATATTGAAGTGGTTGAATGGTGAATGTATGCCGGAAGCGCATGCGCCAGTAAGTCATTTAGCGATTGCTTGCTGTTTTGGCACCCCTGTCTACGACTGTCTGCTACTTTCGCACCTCTGCTTTACTTCCTTGCTAGTACGGCACCCTTGGTCACCATGCTTTCACCTTAGGGGGAATATATTCACTCGTCTGGAACCTCTGGCTATAACAGTGTAACAAATTTGTGACCTGTTTCGCATCCATCAGTCTTTGGCTTTGCGTGCATGTAGCGCGTCAGCATTGTGTTTGTGACCATATGTTCCTTGGGATTCTTGCTTCTTATCCTCCCCTCTAACACCTGGTAAAAATTTTCCCAAGAGTTTAAACTCTGTTGTAAGTTTAAACAAGAGTTAAACTTACTTGTATGTCATATGCTTGTATGTAAGTATCTACTCGAGTACGTACGTGTATATACGTGTCTACCTGAGTATATAAGTGTTCGTATACATACGAGTAAAAGCAAGTATATACTTGCATAGTCGAATGTAAGTCTGCATAGATAAAAAATACCCATATCGCAGATACCCATATACGTATTTATTGATGCATTAATGTGAATACGTTTGTATACGTGCCTACACGAGTATATGCGTATGCATACGTATATACTCGTATATTTAACCCCATTTACGGAAAAAACAATACATATTAAGTGAAATTAATATTTAATTTATATCTGCCTTATACATAACTCTTAAGTGACATTAGAAGAACAATATTCGTTAAGCCTAATATTATGACCACTTTACCCCATCTTACTGAAATTGTTCTAAAAAATGATCTAAAATATATTCAGCTAACTGCTAATGAGTAAGCGATCTTAAGACATGTAGAAAGCTTATTGTGCCGTCAATCTGTTCATAATTCTAACAGACAAAATTTCCCAAAGAAGTTAAAAGAGGTGTTTAGATTTTTAAAATTTTCATATTTACACAAAATATTTTGTTTACCAAATAAAATTTTTCCAGGTTTGGAAATTTTGTATTAAAAATGTAGTTTCTAACTCCCCGAATCTAAAATAAAATTTTCACATTCATTCGAACATTTATTTCCAAGCTATAGTCATTTATTTGACGTATGACCACTTTACCCCATTGACCACTTTCCCCCACCAGACCCTAAAGAAAGAACATTGTTTTTTTATAACAAAACTTGCATTGAAACATTATTTTTCATTTTTGACAGTATATTTGTACATTCAAAAAAAGGTTGAAAACTTCCATTTCCTTTTTTAATGGAGCAAAGTGCAAAATATTTTTTAAAGAAAACATTTTCTATTTGATTATAAAAAGTATTTTTGATCAAATGAATAGGCAACAAAAATAATGAATAAATAAATGAATAGACAGTGAAATTATAGACGAATAAAAAAGTAAACTAATTGAATACATGAAATACACCACCAGCTCAGTCATTTCCAGCCGAGGACTGCAGTTTCGAGCTTATTAGCACTCATCAGCCCGGCATAGGAAAGTAACTGAGCTGGAGATGGAAAACCTCTTAAGAAAGCCAAGAGTACCAAACAAACTGGTAGCTAATATAGAATTAGCGCAGACCAGATAATGTATGAGAATTAACAAACGAGTGAATAAAAGTGAGTGAATGAGAAAGGGGAGTAAATGAATAAATAAGGGAATTATTAAGTAAAGGAATGCAAGTGAATTAATTAGTAAATAATTACATGAGTGAACTAATTAATAATTGAGCAAGTAAATGAAAGGAACTTTTTTACTTTACCCCATCCACTTTGCCCCATGTGCACTTGACTAATTCGACAAAATATTTAAAATAAAAATAAGTTTAATATTAATTAAATAAATACCGCACTCTGAATGTTAGTAGATTAAAAATCCAATTGTTTGACGGTTATTAGTTGTTGTTAAAAACCAATAGTTTGTTAAGATCTTTGCTGATATAAATATGCAGTTTGATGCAAATTTGTGAAGAAGCAGGATTGAAAAGTGGCGCTGCATGAACTGCTCACAGGTTGCGTTTACAGGTAGAGATTAGTCGGTTAGTTTACGTTTATTTAACATTCAGCACCCCAGCGACCCCCCGCACATACTAATTTAACTAGTTTATCGAATTTAAATTCCACAACAAGCCGTAGCAAAGGGGTAGCATATTTCACAGAACTCAGAAGAACACTCTTTAAATCCCTTTTCGTCCTTTTGAAGCGCTTTGTTGCCTTTTTAAAGTTGTTTTTTTTTTTTTTTTTGAGTAATCCTTGTCAACCTTTTGAGGATTACAAACTTTGCGGCAGAATAAGGAAATTTGTGGTGTTTTCAAAAGAATAAAAGAAGTTTCATTTGCTTTTAAGATTCTGATGTCCCAATCAAATGAAAAAAATATAATTAAATTATTTGTATTGGTTAATCCTCATATATATATATATATATATATATATATATATATATATATATATATATATATATATATATATATATATATATATATACACACAAAAAAAGGAAGTATTGTATTCGCGAAAATTTTTTCACTCAAAATCGACCTTAATTTCCATTTTACCCACCTCCGAATGAATATTTTTTCGACTCGACCACACATGGATAAGTGCCTAAGAACGTATAGACACGAGAAATATCCATTTTGACGATTCCCGAGTTAATTACGACGAATTTTCACGTGACGTCTGTATGTACGTATGCATGTACGTAGATGCGGATGTGCGTATGTATGTCGCATAACTCAAGAACGGTAAGTCCTAGTAAGTTGAAATTTGGTACGTAGACTCCTAGTGGGGTCTAGTTGTGCACCTCCCCTTTTCGTTGCATTCGGGTGTTTCTAAAGGGGTTTTTTGCCCCTTTTTGGGGGGAAATCATTGTTAATTTCGATGTAAACTCAAGTTGTTGCATAATTTGGCGGACACTTGGCGATATATGGTCAGTCTTTTGACCGCCAAGTTTTAAAAACAAATTTGGTGAATTTTTTTGAAAAAATCTGATTTTAATTTGATTACTGTTGGTGATATTTAGACAGTAAAGGATTGAATCACATTAAAATTGCCAGTAATGGGGAAATGACATTAAAATGGTGTAAAAGGAAGTCATGTGATGCACACATCAGCTCGTTGAAATATTGTAAAAGTATCACTTTTTCCTTCCTCATGCAATGCTCACAACGATGTTCCTTTCCTCAAAATAAAGAAAGAAAGAAAGAAAGGAAAAAAAAAACAGTTCTTCCTCTCAAGCTTTTAAAGAGATTGTCTTTAGCAGACATGTGATTTTTCAGTATTTTTACTGAATTTAATAATTTTTAAGAGAGAAAAATACTGTACGCAGAAAAAAGGACAAATATTGAAGGCTAAACCCAATACCTACCAGTTAATTTCACGGATTCTATTAAAATAGTTGGCTGTATTAAGACAAAAAAGAATGGATGAACTTGCAGATGGAGTACCATATACTTACTGTGTTTGTTCACAAGGCTATGTATTTTCAGAATTTTGCATCCTGTCTGAGCCATATAATTGCTTTATATTATTGAACATTGATACTGTCGTATAGGGTCCGGTTTGGCGATCATGATATTTTGGAAAAGCAGTTTTTTTTCTTTTTTCGATCGTGTTTTTTTTTTAAATTATTTATCTATTTTTATTTTAAGGTCTGTTTTTGAGATCGAGAATTTCAAAAAGAGTCTATTCCAGAACGCTTTGAATATTTGGGAAGACCTTTTGGGACATTCTATGATTTTTTTTTCTTTTTTGGAGATTAGTGCCCTTTAGGGAAGTGCAGCCTTTTCGCTCTGGAACCACCACAGCTGGTGCAAAGGAAATAGTACTCACCATTCTCCTTCGTATTTGAGTCCGTCCGATCTCTCGGCCACACCGAATCCGCACCTTCTGTCGTTCTTCCACTCCCCCAGGTACGTCTCCGTGACTGCTGCATCGCACAATTCGTCCTGGCTGACGAAGCTGACGTTGCTGTCAGTGTGAATGGAGCCGCCCTGGGAGTGAGCTACCCCGGAGTGACTCGACTCGGAGCTCGCTGAACTGAGATTCGAACCCGAGCTTCGGATCGAGCTCACCCCTCGCCGATCAATATCCCCGGTGCTGCGCTGCTTCTTGATTTTCAAGCCCTGCAGAAAGAAACAGTTCCTTTGAGTTTCATCAAAATACTACCTGTTAGTGAAAAGCAGTCATCAATTTTTGGTGATTCAGTGCGACAACGAAGGCGTATCAACGTCTTTTTACGGTCACAAGCTTATAATATCTATATGAATTTCATTTCGTTTCTTTCATTTGTCCTGCGTATTCAAACAAATGATTTCTGTACATTTAATGTCAATATTACAGCAATATGCACAGTAAATTACTATAGGATGAAGCAATAACATTGAGATATTGAGAGAAGTTCATATTTTTGTGTAATACAACTTCAAAAAAAAAAAAAAAAAAAAGTAAGTATCGCGAATAGTTTTTTTTCCCCTTTTAACTCTGAAATATTTCTTACAAAACAAAACTTTGCGAAACCTGAGATAAAATAGCAGAAAAACTAACTTAAATATACTGCACATGCACAATCGTTTCCTCTTTTTTACCTACTTCAAGAAAGGAAGAAACTTGAAAGTGTTTAAGAATTCTGAATGAGTCGAATTTTTAAAAATACACCCAGACATAAATCAACGAGTATTTAACTCTATCTGACAAAAAATACTTCGTGTTATTAAACGTAAAATGTTTAGCAAGAGGAGGGAATATTTAATTAGAACTATTATTGTTGCAGAAGCTGCATACAATGATAAATCTAAAATCGCTTAGCCCGAATTCATAATGAAAATAGCACACATATTTTAAGATTCAAGGGAACCCTTTATTTATTAGAAGAAAATATAACATTGCAAAAAAAGAAGTTTTTACCGAGACGCATTTAAA
This sequence comes from Uloborus diversus, assembly GCF_026930045.1. Classification (NCBI taxonomy): domain Eukaryota; kingdom Metazoa; phylum Arthropoda; class Arachnida; order Araneae; family Uloboridae; genus Uloborus; species Uloborus diversus. The sequence continues at coordinate 79,712,820 of NC_072739.1, read as the reverse complement.
TGAACGGCAATGAAGTACAGAAAAATCTGGTTTATGAAAACTTTTAAAGATCCAATATAAATTCTGCGAAAAATCGACACATTACATTTTTAAAATCATGGAATAAAACATGTATGAATAACAAACACTAATTCAAATTCAGGGAAGAAAGGAACAAAAGCTGCATCTCTAATTAAATTGGGAAACTTTACCGAAATATGGAAAACTTTTTAAGCGTAATACGGTTGTGAAAAACGCCTAAGAACTGAACTGAGTAGTTAAGTGTCTATTAATCAGCCGGACTCGCACAACTCGTGGCAGTCTTTAGAATTTTATCGCAGTATGTAACAGTTTTTAGTTTTCAGCAGTCGTTCACATTTCGCACGAGTTAGTCACAGAAATCTTCATGTTGTGTTTATTAACTAACAAGTTTTGTTTGCTATCTAACATTGTAGTTCATTTGTTATAATTAAATTGTTCTCAGTTAAAAGTTCAAATGTTTGTCCAAGTTGCTTGTGTAACAATTTCTATACACAAAGGAATAGAAGACCGTAGTTCAAATGATTTCATTGCCCCGCGATTTTTTGGAAAGCGTTGAAAAGGTTAAATGTATAGTAAGAATTTTTGAAGTTTTGAAACTTTGACGCGCAACAACGATGAAAGGAGCATTGCATATCTTCAGTTTCTCTCTCTCTCTACCTTTTATACTCTCATGTAACTTTCATTTTTTGAAAAAGGTGTATTGGGAGCTCGTTTAGTTTGACCTGTATTCTCGTAGAAATCACAAATTTATTTTCAACAAAAAATATTTTGCAGACAAGAAATAATGCTTTTGCGAAAGTGAAAATGGCACCGTCGCAAATTCTATGAAGCATGTGCGTTTGGAAGAAAAAGAACAATTCCTCTTAACTAGGTGAACTGCTAAATTATCTCATGCTGATCTTGATTATATGGAAGCATGGCTGTTGACAGTGGGTATTCTTCTATTCAAATAACTCGATTTGTAAGATTCTAAGAAAAATCGATGCAATGAAAAGGTCAAATCTATTTCTAATTACAAATTGGTTGTTTTGTTACTGTTTGCTAGTATTATTCGTAAAACTGCAATAGCTCTTAAGAATTTATAGTGTGTTCTACTATGAAGACTAGTTTATGAAACTTCTATGCATGGCTGAAACTTGCTTTAGAATCAATAATTTTACTTAAAATTGATTTTTTTTTAGTTTCTTAACTTTACACAGGAGAAATACATAACTAAAAGTAGGTTAAGAATCAAAATTAAGGGAAAAAACTTCAATTGTTGCATATGACTTGCATATCAATAACACATCAATTAAAGTTGAACACTTTTGTGCTTGGAAAAGTAAGAAGGAAACAACAACGTTTAATGGGTTCGTTTCCAAAATTTTAAAAGTATTTTTTTCTGATAGAGTATGCTTAAAACATAGGATCTGACCATTTTTTAATTATTTATTTAAGTTAAATATTTTTAAAAAAATTACTTAAATCTCTGCGCTTTCATTGTTTACACTTCTGTCGTATGACATCACAAATGATGAAATGCCATTCAATGTTGTCATTCACAGAACAAAATATTTAATTCGCATCTTTACTCACGTGTATTAGCAACGATGTGGTTGATAGCAAGCGTAGAGCGCAATTTTAATTCACTGCTTTATTATCATAATGTGGAACCGTGATAGAAAGATGAGCCAAAATGCAACATTTGTGACGTCATAAAGACTACGCCTTGTTTGTAACATCGGACATTTTAAAAAATTAATTTAAAAAAACTGTTGGGAAAATGAAAGTATTTTTTGGGTCCATGCAATTTTTTTTGCTCATTTTATCCATTTCAATGACTGAAAGTAATACTTTTGACTGAAGGAAACCACCCCAATGCACAAATTGCAGATTACTGCAGTCACGTGTTTCGAGGCTCTGTGAGGGAACATAGATGGCGGTTTTCGTTGCCAAGTGAACAAGGCAGATTCACGCGGAGTACAGTTAACTCTCGATTATCCGCGGGTGGCTTATCCTTGGGGCGAATTATCCGCGGTCTTTCACACTTTCAAAAACACGTTTTTTCGACGATGATTAACTGAATGTAGATGAATGAATCCGTTTTACCTCAACAACAGCAAAATCTATTTTTACATATTCCTGTTTCTTCTCTCTCTCTCCCTTCCAAAAATATTAAACCTTGCAAAATCACCAAAACCTGATTAATTTAAACCTGATTTTTAGTTCTGTACCACTTACTGTTTTAGATCTACAATACTTACTGATAGATCTACAATACTTACTGATAGATCTGCAATACTTACTGATTTCTAGATCTAAGTACAGTACTTACGCAAGTAACCGAGTGACCAGACCAGTTTTGTTCGAAAAAAAATTCCGCGCCACCAGTACTTTTTGGGTGCAACATACACTATATGACCAAAAGTATTGGGACACTTTCAAAAATTCACATTTTTAAGGATTTATCGAGAAATAAAAAAGCAATTGCTTTGTAACTTTTGTCTCATAAAAAGTATGCTTTAGCTGTCATTTTTCATCAAAAGTTATATACCCATGCATTTGGGGAACCAGCAATAAATTAAGGAAAACAAAAAAAATTTTTGATCATCATTCATCGTAAATAGCTGAGAATAAGCTGTAAATTTCAGAAATTAGTTATCTTACTATGTACAATTATTTTGCGTACTTTCGAGAAAATACCTCTGATATTTACGAAAATATAAGCATTTCTTTCAGAACTACGAATTTTATTTGAAGGTTTTTGGCTCATAACGCGTAAAGTTTTCCATCAAAGCTAACCAAACTTTCAGAAAACTTGACAGCACACAAGAGAAGTATAATATTGAAATTTCTAGTTAAAATGTTAAAAATTTGATAAAATATGAATATTTAAAGCAATTAATTTTTTTCTGCCCATGCGCGAAAGATAGAATTTATGATTTTTATAACCCAAACTCGTACTAGATTTTACAACTCATTAAAACATTCCAGTTCAACATCTTGAAAATTCCGAAAGTTATCAACGATATAATGAGCAGAATTTGAATAGATCTTGGATAAGCGACGACCCGTTCGGGGTCGTTTGCAAGTTTGTAACATTTGCTTGGAATCCCTCTGTGTGATTCATGATAAAAACAGATTATTTGCGAACGTTCCCTCACGATTCGTAGTCGGCCCAAGAGCTATTTAAATTCAGCTTATTAGAACGCTGATAACTTTTTGAATTTTAAAATTTTGAACTGAAATTTTATTATGGGTTGGAAAATCTAGTTGGGGTTTAGATTATGCAAGTTATAAAGTGCTATCTTTCGCGCATGTGCAGAGAAAAATTAATTGCTTTACACGTTCATATTTCATCAAATTTTCAACATTTAAATTTCAAATTTTAGTGTCAAACTTCTATCGTATGCTGTCAAGTTTTCTGAAAGTTTGGTAAGTTTTGATGCGAAACTTTGCGTGTTTTGAGCCAAAAAAGCTTCAAATGAAATTCGTAGTGCTGAAAAAAATGCTTATATCTTCATGAATATCACTCTTATTTTCTTGAAAGTACGTAAAATATTTGAACATAGTAGGGTAACTAATTTCTGAAATTTACAGCTTAATCTCATCTATTTACGATAAACGATAATTAAAAAAAAAAAATTTTGTTTTTCAAAATTTGTTGCTGATCCCTTAAATGATGATAAGTGATGTAACTTTCAATGGAAAATCACAGCTAGAACATACCTTTTATGTGACAAAAGTTACAAAGCAATTGGTATTTTATTTCTCCAGAAATCCTTCAAAATGTGAATTTTTGAAAGTGTTCCAATACTTTTGGTCACATAGTGTTGCTCGATCTATTTCAGTTAATGTGTATTCACGGTTTACCGGCGCATGTGCTGAGCGTATCCCGTTTGCAATGTTGAACGATGGTTTTTTAGCTTTTACATATATATATATATTTTTCATCATACACCGCTATAGTTTTAGATATAGTTTCAAGTGTGTGGGTATTTTCGATTTTTAAGCTATTGCATACACTAATATCATTTCTTACCTAATTTGCGGATTATCCGCTGTTTCCGTGCCACTTCACTCTGCGGATAATCTGGAGTTTAATGTAAAGTGAAACGGGGCCGATTCACCCGGAGTGAGAAGCGAATGACGGACCGAGTGAAGCAACATTTTGAGGATATCGATACAACTTGCTGTCCCAAGTAGGACTCTTAGGAGTCATTCTTCTTTCTTTAAATTCTTTTTTACCAGACGGAACTATGTTGATAATTTTTGTCTTTTTAAATTTTATAAACTATTTAACATTAATTGTCATGATTTAGATATTTTTAACTTGCCATTTTACAATTTTAAGTCTTTATGTTTAAATATTTTAAATGTATAGTTTGTTTTAATCGCCTATTTTTTACATTATTGTGGCCACTGTAACTGGATTCTTTCCGTAGTGTGCAATAATTTAATAAATAAGTAATAAATATCTTGTTCTTACCTGTAGAATGGATTTCTTGAGGTTGGTGGACTTTTCGACTAGGGACCTTCTCCGGGCGGGCGGTTCGTCGCTGCGGGACTTGAGCACGAATCCGCCTCGGAAGTCGTCGATTTTTCGATCTCGATCGCTGGCCGGGTCGGCCTGCTCGCTCGCAGGAATCGAGGAAAGGGATCCGCGCACGCTCTTCGGACGGTAGTGCGAGGCCAGCCCGAAAGTCGCGCTCGTCCGGGCGCCGTACCCGTGCCGCATACCCCGCATCCACTGGCCCTGGAAAGTGCCTGCGGAGAGAAATCAGGAGTCATTTATCAAAAGGGAAGAAATTCACTTTTTGGAAAAATTCATTTAATGACATTTTCGAAATCTTTCAGATGACCTTTGTCAAATCACTTACTCTCAAGAAGTCCAAACGCGGGAAATCCTATTTTATTTAAGGGTAAAGTGTGGCTCTTTGATCAAAAGGTAACAAATTCGTCCTCTGCAAGTTTTATTTTGAACAAAAGGGGGCATATCCTGAAAGAATCTGTAGTACGAAGACTTTTAGATCCAAAGGAACGCATGTCCAAAATCCTCAAATTTTAATCCACCACTTTTAGGTTCATGTACTTCGATAAGAGAATATGAAAAAGTGAAATATTAGGGTTTTGGTGAAAGTGGAATTCTCTACATTCAGGTTTTCGTTCAAAAGGGCACATATCCGAAATTAAGATGTCGATATTTCCTTGTTTTTTTTTACATAAACATTTCTTACTCTGGGCCATGATTTGCTGTGCTTTTGTGCACAATTCTGTACCCAGAGAAGTTGACAAAACTATTTTGCACTTACCCTAATTCGTTTTTCTCACCTCCTGAACATTTTTGGAAAATGGATATGTTCCCTTTTGATGAATTAGTGATCAAATAATACACGTACACTGATGCTGTTGTGATCACGAATTCTATTTATTTTTATTCACACAAACAAAAAAAAAAGTATTTTTGTGTTATTAAAGGCAAATATACACTGGTGTGCAAAAGTTAAGGACGAGACGGTTTTTTCAATATAACTTTGTACAAAAGCTTTCCAAATCAACACATTTAATACCGTAAGATCCCCAATACGTAAGGACATGTGTAATGTAAGCAACACTTACTAAAAGAGAAATCAGAGGGATAAATAGAAGCTTTATTGAAAAAGTAGCATGGAGCGCAATGCGACTGAAGGCCGAAACATCCTTGTGATGGGTGTCCAGCAAGAAACATCCGGTCTTTAGTAGGGGATATGATCTCCCCCGACTGCTAGGCAGGTTTCACAGCGTCTGCCCATGCTGAGAATGAGGGTGTCAATGAGTTGTTGAGGCATTGCTGCCCATTCGTCTTGCAGCGCCAATCGAAGATCCCGAATCGTTACTGGTGGTAAGGTATGAGCTGCCAAGAGTCTGCCTAGAAAATCCCATACATGCTCGATGGGATTGAGATCCTGAGATCGTGCCGGCCAATCCATACGTTCAATATCCTCACTCTCTAAGAGCTGTTCGGCAGCTACTGTGCGATGACATGGTGCATTGTCGTCCATGAAAAGGAACTGCGGACCCATAGCACCTCTAAAAAGATGCACATATGGAAGAAGAAACTCGTTACAATAACGGGTCCCGTTGACTGAACCTGCGTCGAAGATATGAAGGTCTGTACGACTACCAAGCATGATGCCTCCCCAAACGAGAACACCGCGACCTCCATACCTGTCCCTTTCAATGATGTTCGAGGGATGATTGCGGCTTCCCCGCTCTCTCCAGATGAGTATGCGATGAGAATGAATCGCTACTCAGACTGAATCTGCTCTCATCTGTAAAGAGTACTCGTCCCCATTCATTGTCTCTCCAATTCCGGTGTTCCCGGCACCACAGAGAACGTCTTCTCCGATGGGCAGGCGTTAGAGGTAAACACCATATATGGCGTCGTGCAAACAGACCACCACCGTGCAGTCTTCTGGTCACGGTAAAACGCGATATCGGTCGTCCAGTCGCTTGTGTCGTGTGTCTAGCGATTTCTCCCGCTGTCTGCCGCCTGTTTCTTCTGGCCTGTAAGACAATATACCGGTCATCTGCGGGTGTGGTTCCTTGTGGACGACCACTACTGAACCCCCGGATAGCTGTTCCTGTAGTTTGAAATTGTCTCCAAAGTCGTGAAACGATGCTGTGAGCACAATTCCGAACTCTGCAGCCACACTTGTCACACTGCGGCCTTCCTCCAACTTCCCAATGATTCAACCTCGGGTAAAAGCATCCAGATGTCGTCTAACAGATTGATTATTCGCCATTTCTCGCTGAGGCAGCAACTCGGTGTGATTTTAACTGCTATACGGCGTGCAATCTCTTTGCCAGAAATACTGATCTTACACCGACAACATGCTTTATACTACTCAGACACTCCCCCATTACGTCTGCCTGCATATCTGCGCATGTACTACCGTACATCACCTTACTTAATCTCCTGATTGGTCTTTCTGTCCGCTCTGCCTCTTCGTTCAGCTGATATGCTAATTTTTCGACTTCGTCCTTAATTTTTGCACACCAGTGTATATTCCATCCATGTTTCGAGAAAATCATGGCTCGCAATTTTTGTTTACATGCACTTAATTTACGGTAGGACAGTTTCGCTTTATATGGTAAATTCAACTACATCTTAGACGACTTAGTAATGAGAAAATCTATAAGTCCTACATTAGGTGACATCTCCTGCCAGACCACGTTTGCTACCGAAAATTGGCAAACGGACGGTTACGACGGCTTTACCCGTGAGTCTAGCAGGGGGAGGCGAAACATTTCATGCATGTGTTTCGTTTAATTCAAAGTAGGGGAATATGGGGCAAAGTAAAATGGTTAAGATGACTGAGTTTTCGTTTAATTCAAAGTGTTTCGTTTAATTCACGTGTTTCGTTTAATTCAAAGTAGGGGAATATGGGGCAAAGTAAAATGGTTAAGATGACTGAGTTTTTTCAAATGAATAAATCGGAAATTTGTTTTGAAAATTACAGTTGACAAAGAAAAAGCATTGTATTTTATAGTAAAACCTCGTTTGAAACATTATTTTTTATTTTTGGCAGTAAATTTGAGTCTTCAAAAGAAAAAAAAGTGGATTTTTTTTATGGGGTAAAGTGAAAAATAAAATATTTTTCTAATGTAGCATTTTTTATTCGATTATAAAACACATTTTTGATCTAAAGAACCAGTAAATAAAAGGTTGAATGAATAAATGAAAATATAATGAAACAATAAAAGAATAATTAAATGAATAAATCAATAAAATTTTTAAGAGAAATAAATGAGCAAGTAAAAAATGAATGAATAAGGAAATAAGTGAATGAATTAATTGATGAGTGAATTACTAAATGAAGGAATGTAGATGAATTAATTAATAAATGAAAACGTTAGTGATTTATACTAAATGATTGAGTGAGTAAATGAAACAAACTATTTCACTTTGCCCCAACCACTTTGCCCGCAGATACTTGACTAATTGTACAATTTATTTAAAATACAAATAAGCTTAATATTAGCTAAATTAATACTGCATTGATTATTACGAGGTCCCAATAGATACTATAAAAGTTAATAACAAGAACTTTATCATTTTGTAGTATACAAAAATAATGACTTACAACAAAATATTACAATATGAGTACCAATTTTTTTAAAATTGCCCACATTACAAAATGCTTTAATCTTCGGCGGTATTTTTTTCCTGACTGGAATAGACTACAGATGGTGCTACAAAGTTAAACTAATACCAGATAGGTGGAGTTAAAAGCAGAGTAAATATTTCACCATTTCACTTTGCCCCATGTTCCCCTACTATCCGCCTCTGGAAAGTTGAGCTCCGCTGGCCGACCGATTAAACGTTTCTATTTGTTGAAATAGGAGTGAAGAAAGACGGCTGAAGGTCAAAGGGCTTAATGGTAGCCCAACTATGCGCCTGAAAATTCCTCTTCTTACTGATTGATCTTCCTAGAAAAAAACGTGCTTGCTCAAGGCCATAACTCAACTTCTCGGAAGTAGACAGTACCTTTGCTTCGAATTCGGCAAAATTGGCAAATAGATGCGTCCGTTTCCCACCTGTAAACAGGATATTCACCTTTACATTTCATCGGTGGTCAATCAGTATGCATTAATTTAAAAATACTTTCAATTTTTGCAATTTTAATTTTTATACACGTTGTATTTGCAAACTATCCCAAGTCATTACTAATCCTGTTATGTTGTATACCAGAAAAAGTTCTTGGCTCGCTTCTTAAATCATATCAACAAAATCCATCAGGCCATCCAAGTCCCTCTTTTGCTTGTTGCTAAATATTTTGGATAGCCATTTGTCACCATAAGATATCATTTTCTTTGCTCTGTTTAAATGTAGAGTTTTGTAGTGGTTTTGGATTCAATGGACAAACAGTTTGGCAATTTGTGGCAAAAAAATGGAGATTCATGACTATCAGAAAATATAACAGGACTGTTTTATTCGGGAGTATCAATATTCATTTAGCAAGACAAAGCGCCTACTCATGTGTCAAATTCAACAAATATACGACTCGACATGAGCAATACCAATTGTCATAGACTGACCATTGTCCAAACTTAAATCTAATAGAAAACGTATGGGAACTTCAGGCTCGAAAAATAAATGAAATTGAGCGCCATTATTTTTTGACCAAGAACCTTTAAGCAGCGATAGTTTAAGCATTGTAGGAATTCTCTCCACAAGTACTACAAAACTGGATACTTTTGATGGAAAACCGTGTGTTTGAAGTTCAGGTACAGGAAGCACATTTGTAGTTTTCTACCTTTAATATAATTTATAAATTACCCCCCCCCCCCCTTGAATTTTAAAAGCATAATGTAATAATGTGTTTTGCATGCATTTTGATGTTTTTCTCCATAAAATGACTTAATGTACCCTTTGCCCCAACCCCCAACCAGAAAACTTTAAAATGACGAACCTGACGCGTTATAGTGAAATTAAAGCTTTTCTTTAGATTTACATCAACATGATCTGACTAATCTGGGAATCGAAATTTAAAAAAAAAGAAAGAAAATTAATTTGAATTTTGACCTCTTGAATTCAACTTATGTTTTTCGCAATCACGAGTGTGTGTGTGTATGTAGACGTGTGTGTTTATGTGTGTGGGGGAGGGTATGTGTGTTTGTGTGTAGGGAGTATGTGTATGTGTATGTAGGTATGTGTGTTTATGTCTGTCTGCAGGTATGAGTGTGTGGGTAGTTGTGTGTATGAGTGTTTGTGTGTGTGGGGGGGGGAATGTGTATGTGTGTGTAGGCATATGTGTTTGTGTCTGTGTGCAGGCATGAGTGTGTGGGTACTTGTGTGTAGGTGTGTGTGTATGTGTAGGTGTCTGTATGTATGCGTGTGCGTGTGTGTGTGTGTATGTGTTTGTGTATGTAGGCGTATGTATGTGTGTGTATGTGTTTGTGTGTGTGTCTGTGTACGTGCGTGTATGTATGCGTGTAGGTGTAGGATATTGACGGCAACGTGGAGACGGTTTTCGCTAGAGGAGCAGCATCGTGGCCGGTCGACGGTGATGTTTCAGAGGGTGCTGGCGGGAAAATAAAATGATAGGCCCTCAAAACAGTCAAATGAAAGCAATAAGCAATCGTGATTGCTCAAAAAAAATCTTCTCTTGTCAAACCTCTCTTTAACAAGGTTAAGACAAAATGAACTGAAGTTTCCATTGCAGTGTCTGTAAACCTTGTTGCTTTTGCTATCAGTAAATGCAGACAGTGGGAATATTGAGGTGAAAGGAAAAAAAGAAAATTGTTCCTGTCCTTGGCACTTTTGCCAAGTTTTTTCAGCATGGATTTCAAAGCTTGCGTTTTGTTCTGTCTTCAGAGTTATTTTTAACCACTTCCGTGGTACGAAATGCACCTGTATGAAGAAGAAAATGCGCGTAGAGGAAGGAAGCTCCGATTTAACAAAAGAATGGTGCAAAGAATGAATAAATCACCTGCTTTTTTCTTTCTTTTTTCTTCGAATGAGATGTTCTGTATTCAAATTGGAAGCCGTTTAACTTGTTAACGCAGTTGAAGAAAATGAAAGTGTACCTTGACAGAAATTTATTAAATCAAGAGTTTCAATCAAAATTTTAAAAACTTTTTTGTGAAATCATTTTACCTTTTTCAGTTAAATATTCAAATCTCTTTGAGAAAAAGAGCTTTTGTTATTTAATATTCATAGTGTGTCTTCTCTTTGGTAAGAAAAAACTTAACATTTGATTGAAAACTCGGCAATAAAAACTGATTTTCAGTACGTATCTCATTTTATACTTATTTGCTTATACAATTTTCCAAGAAGTATGAAACGTTGAATCTTAAAACATACTAAAACCAGTACACGAAACAACTTAACTGATTGAATTGTTAAATGAAGCTAAGGAAGAATGAGGTTGTTTCCTTTAGTTAAAAGTACTACTTTTAGTCACTGATATTGATAGATAAGCAAAAAAATAATAAATAAATAAATAAGTAAAATAATAACAATAATAACATGGAGCGAAAAAAAACTTTCATTTTCCCAACGCTTAATTTTTAATTAATTTTTTAAACTGCCCGATTTTGAAAATAAGGCGTGGTCTTTATGACGTCACAAGGATGTACTTTGGCGCATCTGTCTACCGCGTTTCCACGTTATGATAACCAAGAAGCGAATAAATATTGCCCTCGACGCTTGCTATCAACCACATCGTTGCCAACATCACATGTGAGCAAAGAAGAGAATTAAATTGTGCTTCCGGAAATGGCATCTGTGAATGGCATTTCATCATTTGTGATGTCATCGGCGGAAGCGTAAATAATGAAAGCGCACCTATTAAAGTAATTTTTTAAAAATATTGAACTTAGTCAAAAAATGGTCAGATCCTATGTTTTAAAGCATGCTCTTTCTGGAAAAAAAAAATATACATTTAAAATTTTGGAAACGGCCTCAATCATACAGTTAAGGCACAAGAAACTCTTCATTTTTGGCCGATCATTATTTACCGTAAAACCTTCAAATCTGGGGGGAGGGGGGATCGGTGCTAAATTATATTTTAGCTATTTTAGATCATTTCAGTGTGATATGGCTTCTGTAAGATTCTTGCTCCGAAAGAAATATTCTCCAAGATATTTTTTTAGCCACTCGGGAAACCTGGTACCTGGGATTCGTCGAACCCTCACCATAAAGGTCCTTAGATGTACATAAGTTACCACATTTGAATTGAAAATACGTGCTAAAACCAAGGGTTGTAGGGTTTTGTCCCCACCTGTCGCTGCACGCCTGAATCATATGTATGGCGTATATTACACAAATATCAAACTGTCAAAACTAAATTATTTCGGTGCAAGTTTTAGACTCATGTAATACTTGTAGTAATTTGAAAAAGAGCAAATATTGAAGTTTTTAGCGTGTCTAAAGGTACTTTTCGTCGCAGACTTTCACAACAGATTTACGTTTCAAGACAGAAATAATATGATTACCTTTTTTTTTTTTTTATTTGACAATCTATTAACAAAGTTCAATGTTTCACTGAGGAAATTAAATGTAAAAGTAATGCTAAAAAAATCTTGTAATTTCACAACGTGTAACTTCCCAACAAATCAACATTTGCTCATTTACTTGTAATTTGTTTAGAGGAAAACACTTAATATCTAATAAAATTGTTTCAGTTTCTTTCCAGGATATAAAAATAGCAAAGAAGGTAAGGGATCTATTTTAAAGAAGGTTCAAACGTTTGACATAAGAGCGCCATAAATCATCTTTCCTGTACTCAATTCACTCAAGTAATCTCCAAATATTTCGCTTTTGATTTCAAGGCAAGGTTGTTAATGGGAATAGATGCAGTCATTTAATAACTTTTTCATTCTCATTTCCTCATTTTTCTTTTTTAATCACAGCAATTTTTTTCCAAATTACTTTAATTACAACAGCTTTTCCTTTATAAATTGATAAGTTGGTAGTTTGTGTCTTACATTCCTTATGTTGATTCATTCGCCGATGAATGAAATCCTAATGGAGTAAAAACAACGTAAAAATTGCGCAAATTCTCATATATATAATAGCGAATGATCGAGTTACGCTCCTGACGTCATCAACAATGAAACTTGCACCACGGCATGATAATTTGATAATATTTTTTGGTACTGTTTGACATGCAGGGAAATGCTTTATTTTGACAAGACTGAACTCGATCCGGTGACTTAACTGTTTTGCTGGTAAAACTGTCATCTTAGGAGAGTGAAGAAGCAAAAAAAAGTGGTCAACAATGAACGCTGTCTACTGGAGTTTAGGATTAATCCACTGGAGTGAAGGTTAAAATTTCAACGATCAAAATATCACCAAACAGGCAATTGCTTCGTTCAAATGTTGAAGAACAGAAGCAGTTTTCAACCGTCAACCTTGACGTGTTATCCCACAATTTTAAAATTTTGGAACTTACACCCCTTTGCCTCTAAGTACTTCAATTTAAAAGGAAATTTTCATTTGAGAAAGTATCCACAAAATGTATTTTTAACAACACGGTATCTACTCGTATGTAAGAATGTTGGTAAGTCGAATGAGTGCTTGCAAGTCGGATGACATCAGCACTATCTTAAATTCGAAACACGAATGGAGTTGTTTCCTTCAGTCAAAAGTAGTACTTGACGGGCGACTTTCTAGTAGCAATAAGAATCGCAGAAGCATGTTTCGAGGCTATAAAGAACCCTTTTTCATTACAAAAATGAGCTTCTGACTACCAAACTGCACGAACTTGAGGGTCACGGATTTGGACGAAATTTTAGATATAGGTCAAATTCCACTAGATATGAACCCGGTAAAGCGGTTTGACTGCATAGGCCCTAGTTTGGCTGCAACGGGGGTCCAAATTTGCTAAATTTGACCCAGAAATGCAATGGAGTTTCTTTTAGAATGACCATTTTTACTTCTTTTTCTGCTATTTTACTGCAGTATGAGCCATTTGCATGCACTTGCCTTTGAGTTAACTACGTGGAATACGAATTTTAAATAAGTATTTCTCAAATTAAAATTGGATTGTTCTTTTAAACTCAATAACTTGAATGCCAAAATGTTTCTATTCGTGTAATTTCATGACAAAAAAAATCATTTAATCTTATAATTTGAAATAAAGAGTTATTTAAAAACATTTACACCAAAAACACCATGAATTTTGGAGAAAATGTAATGTACACAAAGGTAAATTTTTTTTTCCTAATATACGGTGAGGGTGAGAAAGGTGGTAAGTCACCAACTTACGATTGAAAAATCTGGAAAAGATGTCGGAAGATGAAATATTTAACAGAATAAAACTAATTTTTATACTTTGGAGTTGAAATAAATTATAAAATGTATCAAGCTACAGTAAAATTTCACCGCATATAATTTTCATAAGTGAAAATTTGAAAAGTTTCATCATTGAAACAGTGGTTTAAGCAAGCCAAACGCTTACACCAGCTACAGCGGCTAAAAAAAACATTTGGGCAGTTCAAGTTGTCGCAGTTCAAGAATTCCTTCAGTTCAAAGCAAAATTGTTGCGGGTGTATCCACTCTGACGGAGCATCAATGTTGAACCCACGCAGTTGCCAAGCTCTTTTCAACCATGAAACAAATCTAGGCGAGGAAAACTGTTTAAATACTATAGAGTGTATAATATATCAGCATGATCATCATAAATCTCTTCTATCATAGGGCGTTCAAAGTAATAAAAAAATGACAGTTCTTCGTCAAGCTAATCGTCGTAGTGATCTTGATCTTCAAGATCTACATCCAAACCGTCAATTTCGTCATTGTCGAATACATGGTTCATAAAAATCAGAATTCGATCGAAGGCATCTTTTTCGCTAAACAACAAGCAACCTTTAACATTCCTGTCAAAATTGTCTTGCGTTATTGCAACCAAATCGCGTATAACTCTGTGCTTATTGATGTGATGCATGATGATTACTAGTTCATGTCAAAAATGTTTAAAAATCTGATAGAAGAAATAAGAGAATTTGTAGAATCTTTTTACGATAAAATATTAAATATTCGATGATAAAACCGAGCGATATTTAAATACGGAAGTTATTTCTTGTATTAACATAGTTGCAGGATATTTATCGTTTGCAAAATGAAATTAATTATTTTCATTTGATATTAATCGTCTGCTATAAAAAATATTTATCGTTTGTTGATAAAACATTTACTTTAACTAGATGTTTAACGTCTGCTATCAGAGATATTACACAATGATAAGCAAAAAATCAAAGAGGAAGAAAAGCACTGATTTATTGCGCATGGCATATAAAAAAAAAAACAAAATACAAGACCGTTTCGACTTTTTAAAAAACTTTAAAAATGCCTATAAATAAATAGTCGTTCTCCCTTTCACTCGCTGTACTAACAAAAGATGCTCCAAGTGTGTTGGAAAACGAACATTGTGCTGAAATTCCAAATTTCAATGGAAATGTCAATGCATTTCTGGGTCAAAATTAGCAACTTTGAACCCCCGTTGCAGCCAAACTAGGGATTATGCAGTCAAACCGCTTTATCGTGGTTCATATCTAGTGGGATTTGATCTACAGTGGCTCCCAAAAGTCTTCGTACACCTACGACTTTCAACGAAATAGGCCCCAAATCATTGGTTAGAATCAATATTTCTGGATAGGAATTTAATTATAAAATCTATGATGAATGTTTAACAAAATTGCATGAAAAGTTTTTAAAAAATATTAAAACTTATTTTTTTTAAAAGCAAAAACCGAAAGGTGCCGGAAATTTTATCTCACAAAAGTCTTCGTACACTTTATAAAATGTCTATATATTATTGAATAATCTAACTTTTGATTAAGTTATTAATTAGTAGAATATCATACAGTATTCATAACACCTTCTAAACGTCCGGAAATAGATTTCATTCTTTTTCTTTATTTTTTTAGCGTAATTTCTGAGTAAGTGTTCTACCACACTTCGAGTATTACTATTTCTAGCTCTATTTTCGTTTTAAAGCCCTATTTTCGTAATCTAGCCTCCAAATATCTCTAAATACGTTACATTAAGTTACAATCTGGAGATTGAGGGGGTATTTTCTAAACTTTAGGACAATTTTCGAGGCACTAGACGCAAACGTTGAAAACCGTGTGCTTCTTATCGTTATCTTGATAAAAAACAAAGTTGTTTCCAATAACCAAATTTTCGGCTAAGAGTTCAAAATTGGTTTTTAAAATATTTAAAGAAACAGCATGATTCATTATTTCATCAAAAAATTACAAACTACCAAGTCCTGATGCTGATATGCACCCTCACACTAAAACACCTTCACCGTCCCGATTAACTGATCCAACTAAGTTCTTAAGATTAAGTTCCTAATTTTTTCTTCTACTTACAGTTATACAACAATTTAACCAAAAATGTTGAATTAATTTTTATCTGTAAGTAAGACATGATTCTAAACTGTTTTTAGCTTATTTATCATTGATTTTGGGACGAAAAGCGTAAACTTTCTGTTTTTCGCACGACCAAGAAAATTTCTGCGGGAAGAGGTCGTATTTAATCCAACTAATCAAAAAACTTGGCGAACAATTTTAGGTGAAAATTAAATGTAAAAGGTTTCATTTAACTCTGCAGAAACTTTTACAGTACTCAAATGTGTATTTTTCATAAATTTTTTAACTTAATCTACGATCACGTTTTGTCAACTTTGCCGGTTGACCTTTTCTTCCCTTGTTTTCGGTTCGATTCCTTTCTTTAAAGCATTTTATCAAGCACTTTACTATACAAACAAATAAATTAAATAATTTAGAGACATTTCAAACCAATTTAACACTACTGTAGTGAAAAAAATCAAATTTTGAATGGCGTATGCGGTTTTTTACGAATACCAGCCATTTTACCGTAATAAGCAATATATTAAGGAATAAATAAACAAAAAATTAAAGCCAAATGACTTATAAGGGTCTACACAATGCAAAAATATTAATAAAACGGCATATGATAATTTTAATCATGAATTTATTCGAAAATATTTGAGTGTACGATGACTTTTGTGGCGTGTTATTTCTCTGTCTCTTCGTTTTCTGATCCATTTCAAAAAGAAGATCCGTCAATATTTTGAAAAAAATCAATGGGTTATATTTAGAATGACATAGGAATGATGTGAAAAAATATTGGACTTTATATTCGAATTCAGTTTTGAGTTATTTTGGTTTTACTAAAAAATTTCAAAGTGTACTAACACTTTTGGGAGCCACTGCATATCTAGAGTTTTATCCAAATCCGTGACCCTCAAGTTCGTGCCGTTTGGTCGTGAGTAGTGAATACTTAAACGTTATCAGTGGCACAGCGAACTAGTATGGTCACTTACGACTTACTCACATGGACATACAACTACTAGAAGTCCAGCAACCGCCAATGTAAATTAACTATCCCGCAGATATGAATCATGAGTGTGAACCAAAGGCTTTAGAATAATTTGAAAGAAAAGATAGATTCCCCGAAAACGTCGGGCAGGTGGCCAACAGGCTAACGTCAGATCGTCTGTGGAGAATCGAAAAATAACATTTCAATAAAGAAACTTGGCAAATAAATTGTGAATAGTATTTAACTACTTGCTTTGCTTAAAAAGAGAAACGGGAAAAATATCAAGGAAAAAAAATATGTAGTAAAAAGCCATGGGATGTAAGAGGATTTTTTCAAGTTTCGAGTAAAACTTGTGCAAAGTTCAAACCCCAAGTAGACTCTCATTGAAAAGTTTTTAGAAATCACTTTGGACTAGTTATCCCACAATTTTAAAATTTTGGAACTTACACCCCTTTGCCTCTAAGTACTTCAATTTAAAAGGAAATTTTCATTTGAGAAAGTATCCACAAAATGTATTTTTAACAACACGGTATCTACTCGTATGTAAGAATGTTGGTAAGTCGAATGAGTGCTTGCAAGTCGGATGACATCAGCACTATCTTAAATTCGAAACACGAATGGAGTTGTTTCCTTCTGTCAAAAGTAGTACTTTTAGTCACTGAAATTGATAAAATAAGCAAAAAGAAAAAAAAACATTGACCCAGAAAAATACTTTCATTTTCCCAACAGTTATTTTTTAATTAATTTTTTAAAATGTCCGATTTTTCAAACAAGGCGTGGTCTTGATGACGTCACAAATGATGCTATTTGGCGCATCTTTCTTCCGCGTTTCCACGTTATGATAATCAAGAAGCGAATTAAAATTGCGCTCTACGCTTGCTATCAACCATATCATTGCCAATACACGTGAGTAAGGATGCGAATTAAACATTTTGCACTGTGAATGGTATTTCATCATTTGTGATGTCATCGGCGGAAGCGTAAAATACAAAAGTGCTCCGATTTAAGTAATTTTTTTAAAATATTAAACTTAAACAAATTATTTTAAAAATGGTCAGATCCTATGTTTTTAAGCATGCTCTTTCAGAAAAAAATACTTTTAAAATTTTGGAAACGTCCCCATTCAATACGTACAGTAAAAACTTTTGATTTTCTCATACCATGGTTCGTCATTCATGGTAACGTTTATTTCATCATGGCTTATCTGGGTCATTGTTAGAAGAGATGACATGTGAAACTTGGTCAATACATGTTAATAATATAAAACTATAAAACTATTGCCATAAAAAGAGGAACGGATAAAAGATCAAGGAAAAAATTATAATGAAATCCCGATTGTAGGAAATATCCACAAACATAATGATATTAACCACCCGTCATCTACTCGTAAGTCAGAATATTCGAAGTCGAATGAATGTTCGCAAGTCGGATGGCGCCTGCATTATCTTGAATTCAAAGTACGAAATTCCATAGTTTTGGTAAAAGTTTACTGATTCTCACACATCATGATTTCTGCAGAAAATTTATTTCATTATGGCTCATCTTGGTCCTGGTAGCAAGAAATGACATGTACTCATGGTTTCGACTGAAAATTTATTTCATTTGGCTGATTTTAGTCATCGTCGTAAGAAATGACATGTATTTTCGCTTTCTAAAGTATATTTTTTTTCACTATGGCTGATCTTGATCATTGTCGCAAAAACTGTTATATATTTCCTTGTGGATTATTTGAAAATGACTGTTTCTTTGTGGTGAAAATAGTGACATGCCGAGACTGGGCTCGAAATCTCTCGTTTTGCTTCCAATCCAATGACCTAGACTTTCTGCTTGTGTTGGTTTTTTAATGAAAGTAAACTCAGGAAGCACGCTGTGAACGTGAGTTCCGAACTCTATTTTCGGCCTGCTTCTTTTATCAGCTCTTTGAACTCTTATTTCTAGAACGGAGCTTCTGACGTCACACTTTTCTCAAGAGTGCAGTTCTCTATTTCCTGCACCCCTCCCCTCCGTCTTTTAAATGACACTAAACGGACTATTTTAAAACTTTTGTTCGAGTTCGTTCGTCGTGATTTGAGACTGAACTGTATTTCGGGTAGGCCATCAAACCAGCGAAGCACAATTGCGGCACGGCTTTTGGCAACAATTTGCTGATTCCAAGGGTACATAAACAAAGAAAGCGAACAGCTATTATTTCTCTGCCCCATTTCGCCGAGACAAACTTTCATCTAGATTCGTATCTTTCTATCAGTTCAATAAAATTCGAAATTTATGAAAAATTTACTTTCCAGACAATCTTGGGGTTCTGTACTAACCGATGTATTCTGTACAACAAATGTTATTTGCCAACTATCTGCACGCAAAATTTTATTCGTTTCACTTTTGCACGCTTTCTCGGAAGTAACTTCCGATAGATATTTTAGTCCTAATGGAATTCCAAATAATTGTGAACACAAAAATCCAAATATTAAAAAAAATATATGAGTGTTCATATTCAGCACATCCCAACAAGTATTTTTTGGGAAAGATTATTGCGAAATTGTTTCGATTCCACTTACTCACGGTACACAAATTGGAAGAAATGAATGTTTTATCGAAGCAGAATAAATTTGAATACAGGTGTGCCCACGAGAAGAGGCAATCGCGCAGACTACGTCATTGAAAATTTTAAGGGTGCCTTTTTGGAGTCTTAGCGGTTGTCGTTCTTAGGACGGGGAGGGGAAGGGGCTTATTTGTTTGAGGGATTGGGCCATTGTTCCTGGGGGTTAGTCACTGCTGAACATGATTAAGTTTTTGGCTCTAATGGCACCTGGCACCGTTTAGTCTTACAAGTCTTTTTACTTCCTTTTACAAAAAAGGAAGTATTGTATTCGAGAAAAAATTTTCACTCAAAAATCAGCCTTAATTTCCATTTTTCTCACTACCGAATGAATGTTGAGTTTTTTTTTCGACCCGACCACACGTGGATATATGCCTAAGAATGTACAGACACCCGAAATATCCATTTTGACGACCCCCGGGTTAACTACAACGAATTTTTTCGTGACGTCCGTATGTGTGTATGTGTGTATCTGCGTATTTATCTCGCATAACTCAAAAACGGTATGGGCTAGAAAGTTGAAATTTGGTACGTAGACTCCTAGTGGGGTCTAGTTGTGCACCTTCCCTTTTGCTTGCATTCGGGTGTTTCTAAGAAGTCTTTTGCACCTTTTTGGGGAGAAATCATTGTTAATTTCGATGTAAAATCAAGTGGTGTTATAATTTGTCGGACACTTGGCGATATATCGTCAGTCTTTTGGTCGCCAAGTTTTGTCGCGAACTTGGCGACAAATTTGGTGTTTTTTTTCTTCTTAATTTGGTTTCAATTTGACCACTGTTGGTGATATTTAGAGAGTGAACAATTTGAATCACATTAAAATTGCCAATAAAGGGGAAATGACATTAAATTGGAGTAAAAGGAAGTCATGTGATGCCAGTGGCGGATCCAACCGATTGTTTTGGGAGGGGGCCATCCGAAAATTTTGAACAAACTCCTCAGGGCCGAATTCAGCTCCACCTCTAAGCAAATTTGAAATCTGCCGCCCCTCCCCCCCCCTAAATGAATCAAAATATTCTTGACTCAAAAAAAAAAAAAAAAAACCGCAAAAAAGTGTTCCCCAGATTTAAACTGTCAAACTTATGAAGAAATGATGGCGTTTCACATTCTGAGGCGCCCCGATGAAATGATCACAGTGATCTCTCAAAAAAATTTTTATTCGGCAAATTTTGCTGACGATTCGGCAAATACCATGATTGAAAAACCTTTGACTTTTATAAGATGTGTGAAAGTAATCATTATTAAATTACAAGAAAAAAATGTCTCTGTGGAAAATGCAAGAATGCTTATATTTTACTTTCCAGAATAACAATTTAATTCAAAAAATGTTTAAAATAGCAAATTTGCCGCCCCTGAAAAGTTTGCCGGCCTAGGCGGCTGCCTACTCTGCCTATTGGGAAATTGGGCCCTGATAACTCTTCAGAAATTTTATTAAAATGAAGTTTTAAAAACTCAATTTTCGGGGTTTAGAGACAGTAGGTGAGTGAGTGGATTTAGGAATCTCCCTCGAAAATGTTTCAAAATTTAAATTTCCGAGCAATTTTTGAAAATTAGGAAACTAAAAACGCATTTTGTCTATTTTTGATGATGTACGGAGAAAGGTCGGGTTTCGGGAGCTGGCCCCAAAGTACTTTTTGAAAATAAAGCTTAGAAACCAAAATATTCTGTCATTATACATTGAGAAATTAGAACAGGAAGAGTGTTCTTCTAGCTCTTCAGCTGTCCAGCCTAAAAATTCACCTTTAGGTAATGTTTGCTTACGTTAAAGGGAGTGTGAAGGTGCTTAGATCCTTCCTTCCAGGAAATATTTTGCCTTTGAGGCTCCAAAAATTCGATTTTAACTATATTTATACATATTTTTGAAAGGGATGGAAGATTCGTGAGCTTCTCCAAAAAAAACCTCCTTTTTTAAAGCTATCAACACGATATAAACTAGGAAAGGAGGGGGTCCTATCAAAACTCGTTTGTAATTGAAGTCCCCCCCCCCCAAAAAAAAATCATTTAAGTTGCTTTTAAGCAAGTTAAGTGATAAGGGCTGGATAAGCTAGTTTCCGTTGACATTTTTTCCAAATAAAAGACATAAAATGCAATTTTTTGCTACATATCAAGGCATTTGTGAAAGTGCATGGAAAAAGGGGTTCTCCTCCTAGTTTCGAAATTAAAGCCATAAAAACGAATATTTAGGCTCTCTTTGGTCTTGTTAACAATAGGTATACTCTGAGAACGTAACATTTAGAGATCGTCCAAGTGTCTGTAGTTGGAATCAAGAAATGATGTAAAAGATGGAGAAAAGTTTTGGAAATAAAAGTTTTGTTTTGAGGATAGGAATATAATTTATCTCCCAATTAAGGCCTATACTTCTTTTTCAGTAAAATACATGTGTTAAATTTTGTTATCTTCTCATAATATTTTTTCTTTTTTTCCTTAAGGGGGTCCGGGACACATTTTGAAAAATTTTTTATTATGTACTTTAGAGTTTTGAAATTTTTTGAACTGATTCATCATTTATTTAATAAGCAAAATCATAACATAAATATGAAAAAAAAATTATTTTTTTATTTAAATTTAATTAGTTTTTTTCAAAAAAATGGGGTTGCTTTAAATTGCTATAACTCAAAATATTGTTGGTCAATTTTCAATTTTTTTTTTCAAAAAAGTATGCACAAATATCTAAGCTTTAATTTTTATTCGGCAATTTTAAAAATATTGATTCAATAAAAAATAAAAAATATTTGAAGAAAAATTTCGAAAAATTCAAAGATACTTTTTTTAAAAAAAATCATAATTTTTGCAGTAAACGTTTTTTTCAAATTCGCCGAATAAAAATTAAAGTAAATTGCTTGAAAAAGATATGCTCCAAGTTTCATTACTTTATCTCTATCGGTTCCTGACTTATAAGAGTTTGAATGCAAGAAATCGGGAAAAATTGCATCATGGAGAAAAACGCGTTTAAAGTTTTAAAGTTATGTACACATTCGTTAGATGCATGCAACAAAAATAACTATAACTTTCGTTCTATTTAAGGTAGAAACAAGATTCAAACGTCCTCTTAAGCAGAAAAAAATGGAGCAATTTTTCAAATTATAAAAAAAAAAATTGAAAAATTTGAGGATTTTTGTGTCCCGGACCCCCTTAAAATAATTTCTACAATCACAAGGCTTTGGGAGGGGCCATGGCCCCCATGGCCCTCCTCTAGATCCGCCCCTGTGTGATGCACACATCAGCTCGTTACGATTAGAATTCTGTTAATAGGAGAAAATACAAATACAATTAAGAAACTAGACACTTCGCTTTATGCGTAGCCAATAAGAGATCAAACAAACATTTGTAGATTATACTAGCGAAAATTGCAGTAAGCATTGCAAAAACATATTTCTGAGTATGTTTTATTGTTGTTTGCTATTGGTAAATAATGGCGGGTTCTTTGGTGAAGGATTTCTTGGTTTGACCAGCTTGGCTAATATTAGCTTTTTTGGCAATTTTTGACCACACTTGGCTAGAAAAATTCAAAAGCATTTTCCAATCCAATCTACATTTCGCTGAATATTTATCAACCATAACACGATTAACATAAAGAAATGTTAAATTTATTGATCACAAGATTTAGAAAGAATATTAAAGAAATTATTTAAAAAATATTCTTAGAAAAATATTAATGCATTTAAATCTAGAATTAAAAAATCTTTTTCATAAAAACACAAGAAATGTATTTTAAATATTTTAATATGGTTTCAATTGAAGATTTCATGCATATCTAGAAGTGAGAAAGGTTTGCTTGCAGGTTGGCTGATTTCACGAAGCTGATTGGCTTTTAACATAAATTTTCACCTGGAAACGCTGCTTTGGTGTATTAATGTCCAGTAAAATCTCATTAAAGCGAATACCAATACAACGAAACGTCCGCAGCAAAACGTCAGCAAAATAAATGGTCAGACCCATTTTAATTGCCCTTATATTGTTTGAATTTCTTTACAACGAAATTCTCGTTATAAAGAACATATTGTGCGGTCCCTTTAAATTCATTCTAACGGAATTTAACTTTACTTATTATTTGGCATAGAAGAAACTAGGTTAACGACAGGGAGTCACAGACATATTTAAGAAAACGTGCTAATTTTTTTTTCTATTTCATAATATTCAAATATGTTAAACACAAGCCGTTCTTGCGAAGATAAATAGATTTTTGTGAGAAAAAAAAGTTTAAATGCAATTATTATTGGTCTCTTCGTAAGTCACGAAATCGAATGCGTCACAAATTCTACAGGATCAGTGTTAACTAGATTATGTTTGTGAAATGCATTGATTACATTTATCTTTTACGATGACTACCCTACTTTAACCCATAAAATGAACGGAAGTTCTATAAATAACTTTTCAGGACTAAATTTGCCCAACTTGAATGCAAAATCTTAAACGTTTCACAAATCTCAAACGGTTAACTAATTATTTTGTTGCGATAAACGGTGTTTTGACCAGTGAGTGAACAGTTCGCATTTTTTAAAAAATAAGGTTTTGAAAATTGTTTCTAAGATGAATTGGTAACAGTACCTTCTAAACCATTCCAAAAGGGAAACGTTATGTTTTTTCATTGATCTGGTTAGAATTGTTCATTTACATCGTAACTTAACTCCAAAACATCCCGAAGGAGAACTATAAAAGTTCCTCCAGTTGCTTAAAATAATTATTCTTATCAATTTTTTTAATATAAATATCATGCATCAAGTGCTAATAGTTTTTAACAGCACTGTGAATTTCTGACAGTGAAATTGTGTTTAAGCGTTCATTTCCTGGTCAGACTACTAGTAACGGATCTACGATTTTTCCGAGCCGTTGAAGAAACTCTTGAAACTACCGCTCAACAAGTCTATCCTCAAGTATTTATATATCAAATTTCAAAAAAAGAAAACCCCAGCAGAAATAGGGTGAATTTGGCAGCCGCCAGAAGTTGCTTTCCGGGACAAGGGCAGCTTGCTCCCCCCAGATCCGGCACTGCCGAATACTCTAACTACTTTATAACAAGCATTGATACAACCAGGTCTCGATTTATGCTCAGAAAAATAACTATACTGTTTTGTCGAATGTTTAATACATGGAACTACAGTAAAGTGATTCTGAGCTTCTTCTTGAAGAAGTTGTATCGTTACTAGAAACCTTTCTGGAAGTTGAGTTTCCTAGAAATTTTCTAGTAGTACTGCACTTTTTTTACTTTCACATTGCACAGTACTGCTTAACCTGAATGGGTGATTGGACTATTTTTGGTCAAAAGTTAAAGATGACGTGATTTAGCACAAATTATTTTTTGTAATAAAATTGCTATGAATAATCAGACGAAAATGCTGAGTTTTTAATACTCTTGATTTTTCTTTCATCCAAGGTGTATTGATTGCTATAAAACAAAAGAAAATATATTCATGCACAAATTTACGTATTACGACGAAAAAGCCTGCCAACTATGAATTATTCTCATTAGAAAGAAGCTAAGTAATGCTCCACCAGTATTTCCGCTTAGCCAGTAGAAAAACTTCAGATCCGCTATTCTTCCATGATGAACTTATCTCCAAGCTGAGAATGTCATTTGGCTTTGAGCCAACTTCATTCCAGCAGCTGGTTAAGATTGCCTCTTGCATATTTAAAAAAGTATTCGGGGGCCTGAATTTGACCCCAACTCATACGTATTTGTTAGTCAACTTTGGCTAAGACCTGGACAGAAAAACTTGGGCACATCGAGTATGTCATTGTTTTGGCAGGAACACAAACCTGTATCGTTTTCTTCGGAGATATTTTTGGCTTTCTTTACTAATAGGTGTCTGGTGCCACAAAATTTTTGTGCTGACATTCACATATATTTTTCACTCAAACGTTTCTGGCGGTGCATAATACGATTCCTTATCTGCTTGCCTATTCAATTATTGATTGTTCCCTGAACTCAAGAATCTGTAATATTCTCTGGTAAAAAGTGGACGACAATTTTTCATTCGCTTACTTTTCTTAAACTAAGAAATTTATAGGGTCTACTCACAATTTTTACTTCTTTTTACAAAAAAGGAAGTATTGTATTCGCAAAAAAATTTCACTCAAAAATCTGCCTTAATTTTCATTTTGCCCACACCTGAATGAGTGTTGAGTTTTTTTTTTCAACCCGAGCACACGTGGATAAGTGCCTAAGAACGTATAGACCCCCGAAATATCCATTTTGACAATCCCCGAGTTAATTACAACGAGTTTTCTCGTGACGTCCGTATGTACGTATGTACATACTGTATGTATGTGCGGATATGCGTATGAATGTCGCATAACTCAAGAACGGTATGACCTAGAAAGTTAAAATTTGGTGCGTAGACTCCTAGTGGGGTCTCGTTGTGCACCTCCCCTTTTGGTTGCATTCGGGTGTTTTAAGGGGGATCTTTTGCCCCTTTTTGGGGGGAAATCATTGTTAATTTCGATGTAAACTCAAGTGATGTTATAATTTGGCGGACACTTGGCAATATATCGCCAGTCTTTTGGTCGCCAAGTTTTGTCACCAACTTGGCGACAAATTTGGCGATTTTTTTTTTTTAAATCTGATTTCAATTTGGTCACTGTTGGTGATATTTAGAGAGTAAACTATTGAATCTCATTAAAATTACCAATAATGGGAAAATGACATTAAATTGGAGTAAAAGGAAGTCATGTGAGGCACACATCAGTTCGTTTTTTTTTTTTTTTTTTTTTAAAGTTTAAAGGAGAAGAAAAGAAAGGTTTATTTTTATTTACATTCAGAAGATATTTGATTTAATCGAGCATTAGGGAAAACTCTTTGATTTATTTATTCATTCATTCATCATTGCCCAATATTGTATTATAGAACTAATTGAACATTTTCCATGAATTAAATTATTTTTCCCAAACCCGAGAATCCTGATCTGCTAGAACAAAAAGTTTCTTATTTATTTTTTTATTAATGGCTGCTGACTGACTGTTAGGAAAAACAACTTCCAAATAGATAGTTCAAGTCGTACGAGAGTGTTGGAGATTTTTAAAATGTTTCAAGAGTAGAATTTTCCGTTCAATGAGAGTTTTTAACAACTGCTAAATTTTGATTGGTAAAGATCTCTTTGTGAATTGCTTTTCGATTGCCGATTTCGTTTTTTGGGTGAATTTTTACTGCTCCTAGCTAGGGAATTATCACACGTAGTTTCTGTTTAATAGAAAACCTTATTTATGTCTCATACAAGTTAAGTACTAAATCATACAGTTGACACAATAGTAAGCTGCTCTTCAAAATAAGCTGGGGCTTTGCATAACTAATCAAATATCAAAATATTTTAGATTTGTTATTTCTCTTATGCTTGAAGGTAGTTTTATTTAAGTTACGACTGAGGAGCTGTACCGTAAATTTACATATGCACAAATCTGTTCTCGTGCGAGGAATAGGCCCCTAGGGGGGGGGGGGAATGCGTATAAGGTACAGTCGGAGAGGACTGGGATCGTCTTGCATTTATGGCAAAATAAATGTGAAAAATTATTTCCAGCTGGGCTCTCAGATGTAGCATCAGCAGTTTAAAGCTACTAAATCTACTGGATAATTAAGATAATTTTTCAAATTTTATTTCGATTGCGCGTGTGTGTATGTGTGTATGTGTATCAGATTGAAGAAGTAAAGCTATATAAATTACATTCTTGTAACATATTTTTGAAAGTTGTGCATTTTTAGTGACTGCAATTAAATATTACTCAACAACGAAAAAGAAACGCATGAAAATTGGTTTAATCTCGCATTTAAATAAGTTATTCGAATTATGATACGTTAATTTTCTTTATCATAAGTTAAAAGTTGTATACGTACCACTAGAAAAAATTTAAATACATTAAAGATTCTTTTTTTTTCTTCTTCTTTCATTCCTTTCATTTATTTATTATTTTCTTGCTCTGTGCAAGATTTTCTGAGGAAAGGATTTTGTACAAGGAGAAAAATATTTTTTCGTGGGAAAAAAAAAACCAACTGAAAGGCTGAAGAGCTAGTCTACTGACTAATTTAAGATTAAAATTTTAGATAGGTTCAAGTTAAAAAAAAAAAAAAGCACTCAAAAGATTGTTTTTTCGGTTAGTCTCAGTAAAAATATGCAAAATAGCTATTTAAAAAAAAATCACTTCTTGTGCACGAATTCTTGAAGAAAAAAAAGTTTCTTTATGCAAAAGCATCATCTTAATGCTCCATGCTACATTACTTAATGAAATTTCTCAGCAAATATGACATTGATGTCCACCTAAATGCCATAAGCTGCCTTGTGATTTTCACCGAAAATACATGCGTATTTATTTTTTGGACTTAGTCCAAAAAAGATGCAAAGGAAATTGCATTTGACTAGCAATCGATCAAATATATTTAGAGCTTGAATAATATTTCTTGCAATAAAATTCCGAAGAAAGTGCTTATTTTGAATAATAATTGACGCTTCCTTCGAAGTATAAAAGAATATTTTACTTGATTTCATACACAATTTGATGTCCTACTGAAGATTAAAATGAAACAAAGAAATTAGCACATGCTATTTATAAGTTTTTTCCTGCCTTATGCAGAACTAAATATATATTATGATTATGGTTTGGATTTTTGCTTGTATCATTCGTTTCTCAAAGCAGTCATGGATAAATTCAAAAATCTCGAAATAAACTAAATTATCAACTAATATTTATATTTGTATTTATATTTTTAATATTGATGTAATATATTAATAAAAGTATCAAAATAATGTTTCAAAAGATTTTTTTTTCTTCAAATCTTAAGCGAAAAAGAGATTTTTCCTTGGAATTCCATACTAGAAAATTCTCTGAAGCTGTTTAAAAACAAGAAGTTCCGTCCAGAACTAAACGAACCTACTTTCCCGTATACGTAACATCGACTTTCAAGTATTTCATCAATGTTCTCTAAATTAGCTAAGACAGCAAATAATGTCAAACATACCTTTTTAATATTTTAACCTGATTTCTAGAAAAAAGATATGCCTCGCTCATCAAAAGAAATAGATACGTAAAAAATAAAAAAACGAACAAATCAAGCAATAGCATCTTTTAAACAAAACAGCTAACAGATTTTTTTTTCATTAAAAAAAAACTTTAATCGCGTTTAAAAAGAAAAAAATAAATTAAAAAAAAAAACAAGTTTATTAAAATAAATACATTAACAACTTTTGTTTTTTTCCCCATTGCCAAAAAATAATTTTGAAAAAATGAAAAAATTTAACTTTAATACTAATAAAAAAACTTTCTATAACTTTAAAATCTTGGTCATTAGCCATGGTTTCCAATCCTAGTATGTTTATATGCGTATGTAAAATCAGTGTTATGACCCTGAAAAATTCTGCTCGTGACATTGGTTGTATTTCATAAAGAGTGAGATTTTAATTTGGAGAATTGCTTCAATCATAAGAGTAAATAATGACTAACCTGCGAAAGTATCCTCTGCAAATGTTTTTGTAAGTCAAACGACTCAATGAAACGTGAAAAACAGTAGTTGCTGTAGCGTTTAATACTTTAGTGCGTAAATTAATTACTTTTATTATTGCAGAAAGGGTATTACTGTACTGTGAAAATATTTATTACTCTTTTCATTGCAGCGTTTTGAAAAAGTAATCGATGATTTAAAAAATATATTTCCACAGAATCAACGACTAACGCTTATGATGTTAAATTTCGACTTTCGTAAGACGCTATTAAAGTGAATTTTTTTAATACTGCCGTCTCCTATAATCCAAACCTGCCCAGAATTTTATGTCAATATAATTTCCTGAATATACTAAAGAAATATTTGATCGAAAGAAATTACACAAACGACACAAATAGTTATTTGTATCATTGATTTTCTTTTCACTTTTGCACCCAAATGTCTCTATTCTAAAAGGCTTTGATTAATATTTCTATACAAAAGCAATAAACGAAATGCTTCCTTTCAATAATTTTCTTTTTATTAGCAAATGTCATATTTTATTCGCAACGGTTATGTATGAGCTTATGTTCCTTAAACGCAGTTACATTCAGGGACAGATTATACAATTACAACAATTTGGAATTACATAACCATGGCAGATTACATTTAAACTAAGAAAAATTTCAATCAATCTCTATTAAAGATAACGTATAAAGTAACATTCGAAATTTAATTCATAACTTAAGTCTTTTTTAAAATGTTTTCAACACCCCACCCCCACTCCTGCTCGCTGCATTCACCAAAACCCTAGCCAGGAAACCACACGACAGTGTAATAATGGAAAAAATAAATGAATAAATAAATAAGTAGCAATCGAAAGAGCATTGTAAAACATGCTTCTAGACGTATGAAGGTTTTGCCCTCGTGTCCCAGTTATAGAAATAAGTGCTCTTGAAGTTTGTCAAAATTTTGAGAAAAGTCGCCAAATTTAGTGAGTTTGAGTGAGCAATGGACGACATATTTCACAAGATTGGTAGATGGATGAAGATGGTGAAACTGCTTAGTCAATTTCTAGCACAAAGTCTTTAAATTTGGTACTTTTATTACAATTTCGGCAGATTTTAAGACTTTAAGACTTGATATATCTATAACGATCAAACGAGGGCAAATAATTTTTGCGTCAAAAATATGTCTCTAGATGCTGTTTCGATTGCTACCTATTTAAACTTTTCCCATTATTACACTAGTCGTGTGGCTCCCTGGTAAGATTGCTTTTTGATTCGTAATCTTATTCGGTTTGCGACATGGGCGCCCATATGCAAAACTTTAAATGGGGAGGGGTCAGATATTTTTCCTGTGGTTTAGCAATATGTTTTCCCCGTGGAAACCGATTTCAGTACAGATTAGAGTTATTAAAGTTTGACATTTGTCATAACTTAGTCAGTAATGGCTTGAGAAGAATTTTTTTTTTTTTTTTTTTTTTTTGCATAGAAAAAGTACTAAAAGTAAGGAAGTTCTAATTTCTAGAAGGGGGGGTAGGGGTTTGAGCCCCCCCCCCCCCATATGAGCGACCATGGTTTGTGACAAGTCTGCCAGGAAGAATTTGATTGAAATGCACGTTGATATTAATAGTGGGTGTAATTATCGAAAATGTTCTTTCCATTATTCTTCCCGTTTAAGGTACTTTTATACTGTGTTTACTCCATTTATATGCTTTATTTCGTTCTTGTTATAGCAATTTCGGACAAAAAAATCAAATTTGTTTATGTTTTAAAGTACCAGTTTCTTTTTTTTTTCTATACTTAAAATAGCTAAAAAATGAAAGAATCATTAAAAAAATGCAATCAGGAAATGTAATTTTTAATGCTCGTATATGAGTACACGCAACGTTTCTTTTTAGTTATCAAACAATGTGTATGATTTAATAGGTGTACAAAGAAGACATGTGGGGTCCAGATCAATTTTTTTCATAGAGAAGTCAGGTGTTTGATCATTGTAAAAATAATAAAAAAGAGGTGAATACTCAACTACTAAGAGTGTGACTATTCTACTTTAAGAAGTTGAGACTTCTAAGACGGCCAAAGCCGCATCCCATGGCGCTCTTGTAACCTACTTGCAACCCACTTATCTTCCCATTAATTTTTTTTCCTTTTTTTTTTACCGGTAATGTGTGGATCTATTTCCCTTTGCTTTCAACTGTGGACAATAATTTTTGCAACTTTCTATCCTGAATGCAGTTTGCGAACTTGTTTATGTCGCTAGGTAGACAGCTTTCCGGAGATATCACCTCTTTTTACACGCGGAGGTGGTTTTTGCAACTTTTTTCTGGAGTTCAGGAAGCTTTTGCGGGACATAGAGTGCCTTCTGAACGAGGCCTAAGAGTGGACAGTGTTAAAAGTTTTTCTAAAAATTTTCGGTAAAAAGTACCGATATCCACATTGTCGGTACTTTTTACAGTAAAATACGATTACACTGTAAGTTTTACTTACGGTAGGAAAAAAAAGAGAACACTGCTGCTAGTTGCCCTGAGTAAAGGGAACGAGCCGTAAAATGGAGGATCGAACCTGCCTTCTTATTATTTTCCGAACGGTGCACTTTTCACTTATCACTCAAGGATCTCCCGTATCTACCACTATTTGTGGTTTAATCAGTGGGATAGGACCCTGTAGACAGCTCTAATTTTTTGATCCAGACCAAAAACCGAGCAAATCCCTGGTCCTGCACCCCCAGAGGTATCGTTTCGCTTGAAGGATTTTGTGACCACGAGTATATTTAACGTTCTCCAATCACCATTAATGAAGACGGTGGATCTTTGACCGGCTAGGATCGAACCCGGGACCCCTCCGGTCACAATCCGACGCCGTACCGATCAGGCCCTCACTGCCCTCCGAACGGTGCACTAGCCCCTAGGCTGAATGGGACTCGTCGGGAGAACGGGAAATGGGGATTTTATGCTTCGTCCATTTTGACTTAATCCACTTCAGCTCTGAACGTAATAACTTTATGAACGTAATCTTCATTGCCAAAATCTACTACGTTCAGAGCTAAAGTGAATGAAGTCGAAATGGACTCGATCCATTTCAGCTATAAACGCCTCATTTATGAGCGTAACACTTCGTTGCCAAAATCTACCACGTTCAGAGCTTAATGTGAATCAAGTCGAAAAGGACTTGATCCGCTTTAGCTCTGAATGCCTCATTTACCTTAAAATATTCCTGATTTTTTTCAACAGTGGACTGAATACATGAACGGCGGCGCTTACCTCCGTCTGCGTACGTCTCGGATCCGTATCCGTCTTGCAGCCCATTGGCCCAGGTGCCCTCGTACTTGGCTCCTGAGCTAACACTCTGCCTCACCCCGTAGCGGCCTTTGAAGCCCTGTGTCCATTCGCCACGGTACGTCCAACGACCTCTGGTCTCCACGCCCAAACCGTGTCTCTTGCCGTTCTGCCACTGGCCCTCGTAAGTGCTGCCACTCGGCCACGTGTACACGCCGGAGACCTAGAAAAAAGGAGATAGGTTTAATCGAAGTTCTAGAGCTTGAATACGTCGACTAGGTGGCGTGGTGGTAAGGCGTTGGCCTTCTGCACCGTGGTCCCGGGTTCTGACCCGAGGTGGCCAGTCGGTGGATTTTCGAGATGCAGAAAATCTACAGCGCCCATGCCGCATGTTTATGCAACATATAAAAGATCCCTAGGGTATTCGTTTGACTTTTAATTCCTTTGGTTAAATTAAATCTCTATTGCAGGTTCGCATCAAAGAGAGCCCAGGTGCTTCCATCTGGTGGAAGCGAGGCGTCAAAATTATCCGTGCCATTGACATCCGCGCCTTAATGGTGGCACATAAAAGACTGGATGCCGTATCGGGGGATCGCACATGGGCTGAATAGCCTAACGCAACCTCATTAGAAAGAAAGAGCTTGAATACACCCACTTGAGGTGAATTGAAAAATTAATCATGGACTTAAAAAAACATTTCAATTTTCCGTGGACCTCATTGGATAGGTTAGATTCTACGTAAGCGGTTTTACCTCATTCGGAAGTCTTCAACCAGAGACTGCAGCGCCTCTTATAGTTTATTTTGATTGAGAACTGATAAAGTTATGTTGATGATCCTGGAACGTTGAAAAAATTAGCAATAACTGGCAATCAAGAACCTTACTGATATTTCTGGAATATCGATAGAATTAGCATGAGCTGCTATTTATTTCGACAAAGAGCGGTTCCCAGATTTTGAAAAATGCATTGCATTCATTTTGCCCTTATAGAAGTGACTAAAATGGGGCAGTTCAAGTTGCGGGGCAATCTACTAAAGGTCGCAGTCACGTGACGTTCACGAAACGTCACTACACTGTCATCAAAAGTTTGTGCAAAATTAGGAATGTCGCTTCGCGGTGAGGTGACGTTACAAAGTGACGTTGCAGTGGCGTCTTCCCAACGTCACAAATTCATTGCTTCAGCGAGGTCGCAGTGAAGTTGCGAGAAATGCGTCACAAGTGTGTCAGATTCGTAGATTCCTGAGAGACGTCACAATTCTGTCATTTTGTAACTGATATCTGCGACCCGTAATGACGTCTCCGTAAATTCGCCGTGACACTGACCAATATGCCCTTCCCTGATTTTGAAAAATACACTGCGTTTTTGCAAGAGCTAATAAAAACACCCGGAACCACCGGTTTTAAGCTAAATTGCCACTACACCACTCCGTGTGGATTTTCAAAAATTGCGTATTGAGTATATGCATTATCCATTGGAAACGTTAGCAATGAAGAACCCGTGCATGACTTCTGAAGATCATAAAATAGAACGAAATTGGATAGATCTGCCTATCTGCCGAAAAAACGCTATTCTAAAATTCTATGTATCATCCGGTTCGAAAGAGAGGGTTAAGAAAACCACAAAATCATCTTTGCTCATGAAAGTATTTGTTCTTATGAGTTCAAGAGCTATTTCCAACGGCCTCCCGATGGATGGGATGCCACTATGACTTTCCAAAAATAACTTTTTTTTACCAAATGACTACTGACGAATAGGCAAATTTAAAGACAGTATTGCAATAATGCTGTTCAAAAATGTCTTTTTTTTTAAATTAAATGTGGGTATTGGGTAAGTGTTTGTTACATTTTATCATTCTGTAATATTTGCAGTTTCATTCGGGAGTTAAAGGATTTCTCCCTTTCGGGGTGCTTCTGACTATTTTACCAATCTTTAAATTTTTGGTCTCAAAATGGTTCTTTTGACTAATTTTTCGTCTATAATTCGCATCTGGATATTGAATTTAGTTTCTGGTTTTATGTTGTTCTTTTTTGTTTTTTTACAAGACATTTATTTATAATGGTTGATAGTTTTTTTTTTCAAATATATATATTATTATTACATGGAATTGAAAGGACATTCGTTTATCAAAAAGATCAATATGCACAGAATTATCCGAAAGAGAAATGTTAAGATCCAGGAAATCAGATTGATTGATATTATTATTGGTGTGGATAAGTTCTAATTCGGGAGGATAAATACTTTTGGAATCTTTAAAAAAGTTGTGATAATTGAAAATAATGAAGTCATCGACGTATCTGAAAGCCCTAGGAATGGATAAGGTGAAGTTTTTTTCAAAGTGTTGTAAGTACAGGTTGGCTAATACTGAAGAGAACTTAGATCCCTGAGGAATACCGTTGACTTGCAAAAAGCAATGTTCACCATTGTAAATGTAGTTGTTAAACAAACAGTAATTAATTAAAATTGGATGCACTCCGGAACTTTCTTCTGCTCTTTTAGCTTAAGGTATGTTCTCTGATTCCTTTCTCTTCTAAGGCCCTCGGGGAGGGTAGCAAGCTATTGGGACCTTCCCTCTTGCTAGACAGAAAGGCCCTTGTGAACTTTAGGACCAATCCAACCCTTGAGAAAGTGTTGGTCCTGGGTTCACCTTTTTCATTTTCCATTTTGATGTTCTCGCTTTTTTCATTTGCTTTTTCATTTGTATTTTGACTGTTTGTGTGAATATGTTTGTACTGTTTTTGTTTCTAGCAGCTTTGCGCTGGCATTACGGTACACTTTTGTATTTATTCTTTCAGTTTTTTAATGTCGTTGATTTTTTCAATTTCTTTGAATTTCTATTTTAAAATTGTCTTAAATTGTATCTCTTGTTTTATATGTGTGTGTGTGTGTGTATATATATATATATATATATATATATATATATAGTAGGGGAAAAGGGGGCTCATGTGAACACGGGGCACATGCGAAGATGGTATGTTTTACTAAGATAACTTCAAGCAAAATATCTGGAAAAATTCTCAAATAATGGCAGTACTGGTCCTATCTCTTGGACAAACATTTATAGAAATGAGCCGTTTTATGTTTCTGTGGTGGGGGGCAACTTCTTTGTTTCAGCAGGTGTTGAAAAATTTTTATCACTGTCTTCTTCAATTGATAACATTTTTAAAACTAACTACTAATCTAAATCTAAGTATCACGAACCATTGTATGAACATTCAATTAGATTTATGACAATGTTTAAAGTTTTTAATTAAATTTAAAATTCTTTATTTTTTCGAGTTAGCTCTAAAGTAGATGATGGGACATTTGTGAACACAACATCTAGGGGCACAGTTCCCATAGCCGCTCTTCGTAATATTGTTATTGGTGTAGGATATTGTAAGCGTTAAAAAATGTGTAAATATTTATAATTATTACTTTCCTATAATCAGTTTGCAAATTTATTGTTAAGGGACCAGAGCCTGTTGCTGGTCGTCAATTTTATATTTGTAGTTGTATTATTAATATTACTAAATATTTATTATTTATGTTCAGTATTTATATTTTTTATTTTTTTTGTTATTGAATAGTTGATCAATACTTGAGCGTTATATAATACTTACATGAAATAAAAAGACACAATATGTTTTCATTTAACTAATCATTTTAAAATGCATTATCAAACAATGCAAGCAGCTAAAAACCAACATATAATTAGAATAATCATTACATGATAAAAAATTATTTGTATTACGTAGTCTTTTTTTTTTCTAGTCTATTCAGTGATCAGAAGAGGCTACGAACCTTTAGGATTTGACAGTGTGCAGTTATACATTTGGGAAAAACTAATTTCTTAGTGAGACAATTACTGTACAATTGAAACTGACGCAGTATAGGTTGCAAACACTTCAACGTATTTGTTATTTAGGTATATGTTTCGTATTGAATTTTCCTTTAAAATATGGTGCTTCCCTTGCATTTATTACCGTTTTCATATGTGCCCCCCTGGCCTGTTCACATAGGGGTACATGTGAACAACAAAAGACGTATTTAAAAATACCATAAAGTAAAGAAATAATTTTTTAAAAAATTCGAAAAAATTCCATGACACAAAGAAAAGACTATTCAATAATGGGAACACTTTGATATTGATAATATTTTTTGAAAAATAAAGAAATGAAAAGAAATTGTTCTCATGTGCCCATTTTTTCCCGACCCAAAAAGTTTCACCTTCATTAGGAAATCTTTTATTAAGATTACTAGTGACTAAATCATGTTATTGCAATTTTAAAAGTCTTCCAGTGTGTTGGTGATTTAATAACTTAAAAAATATAAGTTTTAAAAGATTCCTGCTAAAAAAGTGGTGACCAGCCCTATGGCCCGCGGGCCACGTGTGGCCGGTGAAACTCATCCATATGGCACGTTGTTCTGTTCAATATTATGAATTGTAAAATATGTTCAGTAAACTTCCAAAATAATAAATTAAAACTTTTTATAGCAATGATGACAATTCCTGGTTTACTTCCATTTTAATGATTTCACATGTTATGGAGGGGGGGAGAGAGTTAAACATATTTAAAATTTTTATACGTTCTGAACCGCAAGAGTTATCTTAATATAAGGGGCGACCTTAAGGTAAAAAAGGTTGGGTGCTAAAAAATATCCGTACTAACATCGATTTAAAACATTCTGATATTCTCAAATAGTATGCAATGTCATAAATATTTATCTTTAGGATAATAATATTGTTTTAGTTTTATTTATAGGAGTAAACCATCCCTCGCAATCTTACCCCATCGCGGAGCTCGTTGCCTATGTGAGATGAATCACCTTCTTGACCTCATCATTTCCGATTTCAATATAATTTGGCATGAAGGACGCAGATGACAAGATAAGTAATCCTGCCAATTTTTACATTTTTATTCTGAAAATTGTTCAAAATATAAGCCTGTAAAGAAACTCAAAATGTGCGAAAAAGTATGAAAAGTGTGTTCTTACTAATGACTAACTTCTCTCTTAATTATAGTAGAATGAAAACTGAAAAAAATATTCTAATGTTAAAAAATAGAGTTTTCTATTCATACATAACATGGTTTTTCTTATGATAGATTTAAATTTCAAGGTCATTCACCGTGACGGGGTAGTATTGCGAGGGATAGTCATACTATTAATA
Organism: Uloborus diversus; assembly: GCF_026930045.1. Taxonomy (NCBI): domain Eukaryota; kingdom Metazoa; phylum Arthropoda; class Arachnida; order Araneae; family Uloboridae; genus Uloborus; species Uloborus diversus. The sequence continues at coordinate 79,675,561 of NC_072739.1, read as the reverse complement.
GTATTTTCTCAGAAAAATCCTGAAACAGATCAATTTTCAATTGTTTAGTTTTTTTCAAGTTTTCAATCACTATTTGAATTTTTGTAATTGAAATTTAAAATAAAAGAATATATTGCACCCTCTAATTTCCCAATTATTCAATATTTAGGAGTAAATTCCCCCACCCCCGTTAAAGTGTTTGTTGCCAATAAAAAATTAAAAAAAAAAAGAGTTGAGATATTTCTGAATGTTCTATCGATGTGCAAAGATTTATTCAAATCGGTGATTCCCACTTGGGTTGGGTTACTTGTTAGTAGGATCTACTCAAAAAATGTCTCATGTTGTTTCTGTTTTCATTTTTATCGTCCTTTTATTTTTCTTCTTAGCTTTTATTTTAATTCCATCTTTATACTTTTCGTTGATATCAAAGCATTTACATTTTAAATATTTTTTTTGTGGCAACTTTAAATCATCTTTCAAAGAAATGGTTTCGTAGGCTTCTTTCAAGTTCTGAAATTGCCGCCCTAAACAAAAGTAAAGCCAATATAAAGACATCCGTCACTAGAATTTAGTGGTTTTCTAAGCTATTTCAAGAGGGAGGGTTGTAGGGGGATGTTTTTATTACCTTCATAACCTAACATATTTTTGCAATGAAGAAAGAGGTTTCTTGTAACAGCAAAACAAATGTGTGAAATCTTTTGGAAATTTTACGCTGTTTAAAGTTGGTTTTCATCATTTCCACTTTTTAGCACTACGGTATCTACAGATTTTTTAATCCGACAAATGTCTGAAATTAATTGATATTCGTTCTCCTTCTCCATTTTTTTATATCTTAAAAGCCGATAAGTTTAATGCGCTACCATTACGGTATAAACACATTAAACTCATAAAGTTTGGAAATATTGCTTTCAACAGGAAAGAGAGAAAAAGCGAAAAAGGTCATCAATCAAAACGTTCACCAAACATTTTAGAAATGCTGTCTATTTGATGGCTAATATATATATTTTAGTGTCTGCTATAAATTGATTTTCACGAGAAGGATTTTCTCCCTATGCAAATGTTGCAAGCAAATTTGAGAGAATTATTTTTTGTTTTAATTGTCTTCTATTAAGTGTATTTTTTATATTCATAAACTATTGGCTGAGTTTGTACTCCTATTTTTCCATTATATTCCTGTTAAATGTCTTCATTTCAAAATTTTCTTTAAAAATTGACTTTTATTACGATTAACATGTTTTCAACATTGAACTTTTTAGCTAGAAGGTAACTGATTGCAACTTTGTTGTCATGTTAATGAATTTCAAATTGTCATGTAGCGTCACTACGGGGGGAGGGGGACATGGAGGGCAGTCTTCCCTGAGGCACCTCAGAAGGTTCGAACCTTCTGGGAGAAACACCCAAAACTAGTTTGCCAATAACACGTTCCTTTTTCACTGAAATACCTAAAATAAAGTAAACATTGTCAATGTCATAGCTCAAAAACTCCCAAGTCACGTGACTCAACAACGACGAGGAGTTGACACGTTTTTCGCGAAACTCGCGAAAGAAACTCGGTTCCTTTTCATGCTTTGCTTCAAAATATATCACGTGACTTGAGATCTTTGCTTCACGAATGAAAGTTTTCACTCCCTTCATTTTATCGCATCTCAATGAACTCAAGTTATCAGAGTCACGCTATATAGATTAGAGGTCGGCAAATAATTTTGGTTTGGGTCCGGACACTTTTGAAAAATTTTATCGAGGTCCGGAAAACCTCTAAAATTCCACACTAACCGCTAAAACTTAAAAATCAGTCTTACAATTTCTTCCAAAATGCTAGAAAACGTACTAAAAGTTGCACCTAAAGATATTATTGGCTACATAAAATTATTTTGAAATATAATCATGTTATTTAACTTTCAAAGCCTTTTCGGTGTTCCGAACCAGAACCGCGGCTGATATAGGGGGAGAAAAAGAAACGAAAACGGCATTCTATATACGCTGATTAAATAAAATAGGCTAGTAACAAGATTAAAACATCCATTACAAAAATAATTTTTTTGTCAATTAAGAAGTTTAGGCCATTAAAAATTCCATCAAAAGGCAAAATAATGCGTAGGTAAGTAAATTAAGCCATTAAATAACATTAAAAGTTCCATTCAAATGTAAAATAAACCTCCAAAACTAAATGAAATAACGTTATAATCTCCAATAAAACGTAAAATAGTCCGCCAAATAAATATTTTAAACTATATGTACTGGTAAATGCACTTTACCATCGTCTCTGGTTGCGATGTCGTAAAAAATAACTGAAGAAAAGTTGAGTAAAACTTTGAAACGCACTTTCAGCGAATCTACCAATGTCTAAAAAGAAATAATACACTCCTCGTTGCTACATTCCTCATTTTCGGTCATGTAAGTGAGTTTAATATCGTCTGTCTGCTCAGGGCATGATTACTGAATAGGCCAACTTGGCCGTGGCTTAGGAGCCCTGTTTTTTAGGCACCCCCAAATGGCGAAAATTGTCCGTTGAAAAAAAAATTGTTTGTCAAAAAAAAAAAAAAAAAAGAAACAATGAGCCTCCGAAAGAGGAGTTCGGCCTACAGCCGCTCGATAACTTGATCAGGTCTTGCGTCTGATTCGAGCAGGGCGCCCCAAATTGAAATTTTTGAGAGGGTGGAAATCCTCAATTTACCGAATGGAACTCCAAATTTTGTCGAATGATGACCATTTTGCCTAGTGGAACTCCAAATTTCGCCGAATGATGATAATTTTTTCGATTTGATCTCAAATTTGGCCGAATGTTGATCATTTTGCTGAATGAAACTCCAAATTCTGCCGATTGTTGATCATTTTGCCGAATCATCAGCCAAAATTTGCCGAATAAGGATATTTTTGGGAGGATACTGTGACTTTCCATCGGGACATCCCTGAGTTTGAGTATTCATGTTTCAAAGCGTTGACTAATACACATATTTTTTCTATTTTCAATAATTAATATCGTTTAAATTCAGTTTTTTTTTCTACACATTAAAACGTTATCTTCTGTAAAGCAACAACTCTCTGGTGTCATATTATGTTTTATTGTATTATTGTAAAGCTTTTATGCATTGTTTTTGTCTACTTTATTACAAATATTGATGTTAAATTACCAAAATTTTTGTCAAGAGAAAATCAAAATTGTAACTGTTAATAATGTAATTTTTTATAAATTTAAATCAAGTTCCTCAGAGACCCATTTGCTCAGATTTATCGAGCATTTAAAACCGATAAACCGAGCAACTGGTAGGTGCAGGTGGTCGCTGAGTGGGTCAAATGTCAAATGCCTTCGAGTACTGATGAATGAGAGAGAAATTGACAGAGAAACGAGACTCACCTCGAAGCCGAAGTGCCAGGATCCGCTGTACTCGCCCTGGCTCTTGGGCCCAGTGCAGACCCCGTGCCCGTGCGCTTTGCCATCCTCCCATCCCCCGCAGTAGGTCCCTCCGTCGTCGAAGTCGAATCGCCCGCCCGGCACCGACTCGCTGCGGCCCCCGGACATTTCGGGACCGACGACTCAGGGCCTCCGTCCGGCCATTACGTCCGACCTGCGAACAGAACAAAACCAAAATGTAGTGAAAAGAAACTCCTCTTGGGCTATTCACATCGTAACAGGCTAACAATCGCAAAAGGGAAAATGGATGTTTTAAAAAAGCTAGACATATTCATTCAAATTTTGCTTATACGATGGTCATTCAATGATGAAAGAGACAAATTGACTTGGAGAAATAACCGTTTCTTTCTACGAATTAAGACTTTTCCTACTAATTTTTCAACATAATCCCTATCAACATTTAAGCACTTGTCCCAATGGGTTACTAGCCTTTTTTTTTTTTACAGAGGCTGCAAAGAACTCTTTGTCTTGATGTCGAAGCTTCTTTCTCACACAATTTCTTGACATCCTCGTTATCCTGGAACTTCTTCCCACATAATTTCTCCTTCAATTAACCAGACAAATGGAAATTAGGGAATACTTAATCGGGGATATAAGGGGAATGGGCAGTTCCTCCCAGCCCATTTTAGCTATGTTTTCATTAGTTAATTGAACAACGTGAGGACGTGCGTTGTCTTGCTGGAGAATCACACCTCTCTTCTGAGTATGAACTGTACCAACACTAATTTGAACTTTTTCTGAAATCATTTCTAATGTGACACGGCGGTTTGCATTCATAATGTCATCAATTCGAATTCGAAGGGAGGAATTTGAAACTTTTATGGTCAGGCCAATAGAGTATTCGTCAGAAACCTGTTCTCTACCCAGTGAGAAGAGATAAAATGGAGGGAGTGAAGACTTTCATAAATGAAGCCAAGACCTCAAGTCACGTGATAGGTTTTAAGGCTAAGCATAGGAAGAAATCAATTTTATTTCGCTTGTTTTACGCAAAACGTGCCAATCATTCGTCGTTGTTGATTCACGTGACTTGTGGTCTTTGGGTCAGCTTTTGTTAAGTCAATGATTGGACTTGCTCCCTCCATTTTAATCCTTTCTCTAAGGTTCTACACACTTGTAAAAATTTTCGCCGTTCATACAACTTTCTCATATACTTTAGTAATTCACCTTCAACAATAAAAAATTGAATCACAGAACGTTTTTCAAACAATGTGGAATTTGCAAGAAGAGCAGACGTCGGTTAGCTTACTTTGGAGGTTATTAACAGAGCAATATTGATCAATCTGCTGATTACTCACCACAGTGAGGTTAGCTTAAGATCACATATGTATCAAACATGTACTACCAACAGCCTTTTCCACACATTTGTCTCTTTAATTATTGAATATCCCTCGTACATTGTATATGATAGCAGGAATGAAGTAAAAGTGGTTATTTTCAGAAAAATATTTCATATAGTTAATTATAAACAATAAAAAAATATTTGTACGAAGTAAAGACACACGTAGTAAAGACGCACGTAGAAGTAAAACTTTTGTATTACACAGAAGCACTAAAGTGAGGGAAGGGTTGCTCTATCTGTCAATTTGAGGAACGCAATGAACCAATGATTCGTCCTAGAACCCCTCCAGAAGAAACTTTACTTCACACTCCAGGGCCCCCCGTATTTACCACTATTTGGGGTTTAACCAGTTGATGGGACCCTGAAGACAGCTCTGATTTTTTGATCCAGACAAGAAGTCGAGCAATCCCTGGTCAGCCACGCCCAGAGGTATCGTTTCACTTGGAGGATTTTGTGACCACGAGCATATTTAACGCCCTCCGGAAGACAGGCCAATCTCCATTTTGATTCCAAGAGCGCTTTGGATCCTAACTTATTTCAAGTACTTGTAAATGCACATCACAAAAAGTCACTAGTTACTATGTCGCTAAAATAACACATGACAAATTGAGTAAAACGCACGATCTGAAAATCTAGCAAAGGTTACTAATTTCTTTAAATAAGTAACAGCTCCTTGGGAGATATTTCCTGCTAATTTTTATATCTTCTAATGAAATCTTCTAATTTTGATAACTTAAACTGTCGAACATCAATTGAACTGTAAATCTGAAGTTTAGACACTAGTTAGCTACGTACAAATGCTAATATTGGCGCACAGCGCAATCTGACAGACAGCCACAGTGTCTCAATTGGCAAGGCGCTAAGCTTTGAACCCATCGGAACCCAGATCGAGTGCCTGTCAAGGCATTTCAGGCATATTTAGAATAAATTTGTATAATAATAATAATAATTATTATTATATTGATAATGATAACAATAATGATAATGATGACGATACTGATAACGATACTATCTTAATATATAAAAATCATTGTCCTAAGATAACATATATATATATATATATATATATCAACGCACAGCCAATACTGCTGAAGCCTCAGACTTGAAATTTGGCAGGCATGTCCACATGATTATGAAAGTATCCACTAAGAAAGGTTTTTACAAAATATCGATTAGTTCAGGAAAAATTAATTAAAACCCCTTAATTTCTGTGAAATTAAAACCTGTCATTGAAATTTAAATCTCTTATTTTCGGAGGCTTTCCTCCATTCAAATCATTATTCAGTACTTCATCTCAACTTTTAGTCGATAGCGAATTTTAAATTTGATATTGTTTTTGCTTCTCACGTGATTCTTCGAGGCTTTTCTCAAGTCAAATAATAATGTTTCAGTCTTTTGCTTTCATTTTTTTCAAAACTAGAAGCGAAGTTTTTAAGAACATCATCACAGGCGGACTATTCTTTTGAATTTAGAAGAGTGCAGTTTCCTGTAAAAGTTTGCTTTGCAATAAACGTTAATAAGTCACAAGGACAGACATTAAAAGTAGCAGGGATCAATTTTGGAGAAGACTTTTTTTTTTCACACGGCCAATTTTATGTAGCTTACTCCAATGTCAGTTCATCAAGCAGCTTAATAGTTTTAGCACCAGGAAAAAAAAACTAAAAATGCTGTATACAAAGAAGTTCTTGCTTAAACATAGGTATAACAATAAAATGTGGATGGCCTGTGTTTGCAAAGATAATCAATACTTTTAAAAAATCGTTAATAACAGTTGAAGATCGGTTAAGGACAAGGGCATATATATATATATATGGGGTCCCGGGATCCTCTCAAAATTAGAAAAAATTATAGGTAATAAGTAATTATTATAGGATATTTTCGAAACTAGGTGCACCACGCACTGTTAGCTCCTGCTAATTCCATTACCCGAGCAATGCCGGGTACAGGAATGCTAGTTAACAATAATAACAATAATAATGAAAATAATAGTTATTATTATTATTATAATGATAACAATGATGATGATAATAATAATAACATTAATACTGGTACTCACCATGATAATGATAACAATTAATAATAATAATAATAATAATAATAATAATAATAATAATAATAATAATCATTATTATAATGATGATAATGATAATAATATTAATAATAGTAACAAAATGATAACAATAAGAACAATAATAATAATGATTTTGATAATAATAATAGCAACATGGTTTTGGATAGTGATATACGACGGCTGACATGAAGCTCTGTTTTTTTCACTCTTTCCACTGAATGCAAAATTTCAAGTTCCAAAGTGTACATTACTTTTGAATTCACATACATGTATTGAAAATTTTCGTTTTATAGCCTGGTAGCCCTTTTCCCTTTCATTCGTTTTTTCCCTTCAATTCGAATCTAATTTTGGACATTGAAAGAAGCTAGAATGTGAGTAATCTGAAGCTGCTTTTTATGTTATCCTTGTTCCATTGAACACAAGCGAAGAGGGGTAACAAAACATTATTTAAAAGAACTGTTACTCCATAGTTTTTATCATGCGGTCTTCGTAGGCTTGATAACACCTCCAATGGGGTCGTTTCCAAAATTTTAAAAGTATTTTTTCTGAAAGAGCATGCTTAAAAACATGGGATCTGACCATTTTTCAAATAATTTCTTTAAGTTTAATATTTTTAAAAAAATACTTAAATCGGTTCTCTTTCATAGTTTAACGCTTTTGCCGATGACATCATAAATGATGAAATGCCATTCAATGTTGCCATTCACTATCCAAAATATTTAATTCGCATTTTTACTCACGTGTACTGGCAACGATATGGTTGATAGCAAGCGTAGAGCGCAATTGTAATTCGCTTCTTGATTATCATAACGTGTAAATGCGGTAGAAAGATGCGCCATAGTGCATCATTTGTGGCGTCATAAAAGACCACGCCTTGTTTGAAGAATTGGATATTTTAAAAAATTAATTAAAAAATAACTTTTAAGAAAATGAAAGTATTTTCTGAGTCCTAGTTATTTTATTTGCTTATTTTATCAATTTCAGTGACAAAAAGTACTACTTTTGACTGAAGGAAACAATACCATTGTATGCGTTTTTTCACAATTGGAGAAGCTCTGCATTGGAATTATCCTTTAGATCTAAAAAGCTTTATTTAGTTTCAATATTAATTAGCTTTTAGCTCCTAAAAAGTAAACTTAAAGCTATCACTTAGAGTTTCATGACATCTATTAAGAACTAAACTTTTGCTATCTTACATTTAAGAAATTTGATTTAGTCATTAGGTTTCCCTTTAGCAAAAAAAGAAAAAAAAATGTGTTCCTTTTTTTTTTCTTTTGGATTTAGATCAGCCATTCTCAACCTGCAGTCAGTAGCAATTTTGAGCATGGGATTCGTTCTAGTCATATCCCGGTAAAGGCAGCCAAAAGTGTAACAACCCATGATAAGAACCATTTTTTAAGAAAGTGCACCCTGATGCTTTACTCAAAGAAAAAAAAAATGCATGTCGGTTTCGCCCAGACGTAGACTGTTGTTATGCGATTTCGGGCCCATCATGAACGAACGTTTTCTTTATACAGTGGCTCCCAAAAGTGTTCGTACACCTTGAAATTATGTAGTAAAACCAAAATAACACAAAACTGAACTCGAATATGCAGTCCCATTTTTTTTCACACCATTCCTATGCCATACTGAATAAAACCCAGTAGTTTTTTTTCAAAATATTGCCAGATTTTATTTTCGAAATTTGTCAAAAAACGATGAGACAGAAAAAATGCGCCACAAAAGTCATCGTACACTGAAATACTTTCGAATAAATTCATGATTAAAATTATCATATGAGGTTTTTTTTTATTATTTTTGCATTGTAATGACACTGTTAAGTCATTTGCCTTAAATTTTTTGTTTATTTATTTCCTAATATTCTGCTTATTATTTTTAAATGGCAGGTATGCGTTGAAAACAACAAACACGATTCAAAGTTTGATTTTTTTCTCTCACAGTAGCCATAAATTGGTTTGAAATGTCTCTATATTAGCTAATTTATACCATTCTATAGGGAAGTGCTTGTTGAAATGTTTTAAAGACATGAATCAGATCGAAAACAAGGTAAGAAAAGGTCAACTGGCAAAGTTAACAAAGCGTGATCGGAGGTTTACAGTTGAAAAAATTATGAAAAATACACATTTCAGCGCTGAAAAAATTTCTGCAGAATTGAATGAAACATTTTACGTTTAATTATCACCTAAAATTGTTCGTCAAATTCTATGATTAGCTGGATTAAAGGGGACCTCTTCCCGCAGAAATTTTCTTGTTCGTGCGAAAAACAGTAAGCTTACGCTTTCCGTCGTAAAATCAATGATAAATAAGCTCAAAACGTTTTGGAACAACGTCTTACTTATAGATAAAAATAAATTCAATATTTTGGGATAAATTGTTGTATAATTGTCAATAGAAGAAAAAATGAGGAATTTAATCTTAAGAACTTGGCTGGACCAGTTAATCAGGACGGTGAAGGTGTTCTTGTGTGAGGGTGCATAACAGCATCAGGTCTTGGAAATTTGTAATATTTTGATGAAATAATGAATCATGCTGTTCATTTAAATATTTTAAAAAACAATTTTAAACTATTAGCCCAAAATTTGGCAATCGGAAACAACGTTGTTCTTTTATCAAAATAACGATAAGAAGTACACCTTTGCGTTTGGTGCCTCAAAATTGTCCTTAAACTATTAGAAATATCTCCTCAATCGCCAGATTTAAACTTAATGGAACATATTTGGAGATATCTGGTGGCTCGATTACGAAAATACACCATTGAAACGAAAAGCGAACTAGAAACAGTAAGACGCGTAGTACGGCTGAACACTTATTCAGAAAATGCATTAAAAAAGAAAGAAAAAACAAAGAAATCTATTCCCAGACGTTTAAAAGCTTCTGTTGATACTGCATGATATTCTACTAAATAAAAATTTTGTAAAAAGTTAGATTATTTACTTATTTTTTGACAATTTTTTCAAAGTGTACGAAGATTTTTGTGAAATAAAATTTTCGGCACTTTTTGGTTTTTGATTTTTAAAAAATTAAGTTTTAATGTTTTATTAAATATTTTCATATAGTTTTGTTAAAAATAGATCATGGATCTTATGCTTAAATACTTATTCCAAAATATTAATTCTAAACAATGCATAGGGGCCTATTTCATTGAAAGTGGTAGGTGTACGAAGACTTTTGGGAGCCACTGTAACTCATGTTAAGTTTTAAAGCTATTTTACGGAATTTTGTGTTAGTTTTTGAAGTTACTTTTGGAAGACAATATTATTTGAAATAATTTTTGTTTTTATTGCAAGCAAGCCGTTTTCAGAATGTTACCTTCAAACTATGCAATCGAAGAAAAACTAAAGGTTCTACAAAAAAAAAAAAAAAAGAAAGAAAAAGAAAAAAGACTCAAAATAAATTAAGAAATGTTGGTTTAAGGAAAGAGGAAAATTTTTCTTTTGACTTACTTCAAAACGTTAAACATTATTTTTGGTTTGCGTCACTTTTTTGGAATGCACGTTCAATATGCAATACTTTCTTTGCAAAAGTAAAACTTGATTATTAAATTTTGAAGAATCCAATGTTTATGGAACCGTGATTTTTTTTAAATAATTAATTACGACATGTTCTCTATTGGAATAATTTTGGACGATAAAAAGAATGATTTCACTTCATTTCAGATTGAAATAAAGCTGATAATTCTGATTGCAAAAAAAGGAAAGTTTCCGAAATCGTTCATTTTGCATAAATAATGACTAGTATTAAAACAGAAAAGGACGTAGAGAAAAGTCATATTTTGCCTTCCGATACATAAAATCGATTCAAACACAAAAGTTGATGAAAATATAACCAGGCCATTATTTATGATTGATTTTAATCAGTAAAAGAATTAGAACACGA